>NW_010329875.1:16628-21607 GCF_000700745.2 Antrostomus carolinensis
ACAGATTGGGTCCTAACTTCTCTTCCTCACTTTGCGATGTGTGAAAATAGCGTTTTTCTGTCACTTGAGCAGTGAAGTCTGGCCTGTGTCAGGAGCTGGACATTGTGCAGGACAAGAGGGTGTAAGCAGACAGCTTCAATGCAATGTCCAAAACCAGTCTTCAAGTATATTCAGTGATCCCAGAAAAGCCTGTAGCAATTTGTGGCAGCTCGTACCCTGTTCTGCTTCATCGGCTTCAGCCTCTCTGCCTTCTGCAAAGGGACAGTGCTTGTTTAACTGTGTAATTATGGAAACTGGTAGTGGGTGGTGCAAGAAAGAAAAGTGCAGGTACCTGTAAAGGCCAGCTTCTGACCCAAGAGACTGGTGTCTTTGGGCTGCCAGTGGACAGAAAGGAGCTCATACTCTGACATGCTTCTGGAAGAGCCTGTCTTCCTCCTATGTCTTCAGAGAGAACCCAGAGTGAGCCTCTCTCAATGCTTTTGTGTTTTACCATCTAGAGTATGCACGTGTGGTAGGTGCAGAGCAGCGTTCAGCCCCTGTCACTGGGACTTTGTGTGAGAAATCAAACTGGAGTGATCCCCTGTCAAATCTGTGGTGGTGGAGAATGGCTGTAATAATGATGATTTCATTTTGTAGGTTTCAAGCTGCTTTATAAATGTTCATTTTAATGACATAACTTGGATTTAAATTTCTTGTTTTGTTTTTCTTACATTTCAGGTCTACCAGTCATGAAACGAATTCTTCTGTTTTTTATCCTGGCTGCTGCTGTTATGTATGGTATACTGCATGGAAATCTGTGGAGAAATAACCTCTACTGGTACGGTGATGCTTTGTTCACTCATAGCGCAGACACCCTCATGGCTGTGTGGGAAATGTGGCTGTGAGGTGCTGTGTCTCTGAAGAGCTCTTTACTAGTAATCAACAGAAATGATTACTACTCTGTGTGTGTTTGGGGGTTTTTTTGTTGTTGTTGTACAGTGAGGGAATGAATGTGATTGTTCTGTCCTGTTGCCCCTTCTTTTGTGTCGCTTTTAAACCTAGTAGTCTATTTGAACCTGGTTGTATGGAGAGGTCAGGACCACAGAGATAGGGAACCCCTTGAGTTTAATGAAAATAGGTGTTCAGGTGAGGAGAGAGATCTTATTTGTGTGTTGTGTCCATATCCCCCCCATCCCACATGTGTTTACTGTTAGCTTGTTCCTTTATATGTCTGATAAACGATGTGGGAGAGACCTGCTCCATACGTGGCAAAAACAGCAGGTCTAGTGGGCAGCTTTTGAAAAGCTGAAACTTGTCAAGTCCTAGTGGCAATTTTGTGGGAAGAGAGCCTTCAATGACTCGAGGCTGCAGGGGACATATGGCTTAGCACCTAAAATTCAGGGTGCTTATCAAAGATACGCTTGCACAGCTGTGACCAGGACTGACCAGTGTGTTTGTGTTATGAAGATAATAGTGATAGCTTTTAAAAGTAGTGATTGATGTGCCTCTATTTTTCCTGTTTATAGCATACAATTGATCGGAATGGCTTTCTGTTGTGGTTTCTGTTTATAGCAAACCACAGTGTTGTGACATTTCCCTTTTTGCAGGATTAGCTTTTATGGACAGACTTCCTCTGTGAGGGCTTCTCCTTCCTATGAGACTAGTGGAGTTACCCAGTAAGTTCAGCAGTTGGGTCTTTTTGTGGTGGTTTTTTTTTTTTTGTTTGATTGGTTGGTTTTTGGGCAAGTGGGAGGGATTGAGACTAAAATCTGAGGCCTTTGTCTGTAGGCTCCCTCTTTAAGTGGTTATTGTACAGCTGTGTCCATTGGCTGATTCTGCTGTCATAGAATCAGAATGGTTTGGGTTGGAAGGGACCTTAAAGATCATCTGGTTCCAACCCCCAGTGAACACAATTGTAACATGTCTGGCAGAAAGGAGTTTGTCCTTGTCATCTTTCCTGTGTTTGGTTAATATCTATGGCCACTTACAGTGACTGTCTGTAACAAGCAATGAATTGTTGGAAGGGCATTTATTTAAAACTTCCAAATTTCTGCAGTTCTGAGTTGTACCTGAATAAAATTAGCAGAGCTATGAGGGCAACTTCTGTGCTTAAAATTTAATAAATCAGGTGTGGTACACCTGTGATGTCCAAGTGCATGTATAAGCAGATGTTGTGCTAGTAAATTCCTGCAATTAGGTTTGTGGGACTAACGAGCACCTATGCTAAAACTTAAAAGCAGGTCTCTCCTCTCTGAAGCTGGCAAAATGCTGTCTCTGAGGTTGAGGCTGGAGAGCAATGAGCTGGCCAGCTGATACATTTCACAGGGTGCTTTCTCAGTGTCAGTATTCACATGATAACTTGAGGTTACCAAAAGCAATTAACCTTAATGGTCTATTTGGCTTGTGGTTCTAATGTGGTGGTTTCATCGTTCTGTTCTTAATGCAGCTCAGATGCACACATTGCTCACACTGAACTTTACCTTCCCTTCTGGGCTTCATATTTGTTATTAATTGGGCTAAATCGCCAATTCGGGAATGTGCTTAGAAGTGCAAGTCTCAGCCTTATTATGAGAGGAGTGACTGACCCCAAAGAATCTCGTTTTCCTTGAAGTACCCTGTGTGCTGCTGTCTATTCCCCCCTCCTCTCTGAGTAGGGCTGGTGATGCTATCTGGTGTGGCTGCAGGGGTGATTCAGCCCAGGTGTCCTGCTTCTCTGCAGGTTGGCCTGAGATCTCACCTCTGGTTATGGCTGCTTTCATAGGTGTTGAGGAAGGGAGGCTTCAGACCCCTGGGAGCAGCACTGTGAGATAAAAGCCTTTATTAATAAAAGTAATCATATGGCAATGAGAAAGATCATAGAACCACAGAATTGTAGAATCTCCTGGTTGGAAAATACCTCTGAGATCATTGAGTCCAACTGTACCTGTCCACTACTAAACTATATCTCTGAGAACCCCATCTAGACGTCTTCTAAACTCCTCCAGGGATGGTGACTCAACCACCTCCCTAAGCAGCCCGTTCCAGTGCCTGAGAACCCTTTCAGTGAAGAATAATACAGACAGAGGCAATCATGAAAATTTGGTGTGGTGTTAACTCAGTAATCAGCTTTTACTAATTTGGCTTGTCCAAGTTTCCTTGCCTTGTTGCTGCTACCCATTCCCGCTCTTGCTATTTCTTTGAAATTCTTCTTTTGCAGGCTGCCACCTACGGCTGTAGAAAGAAGGAACGTGCTGGACACTTGTCTCCAGAAACCAGCATTTGAATCTTTACTGGGGTGAGTTTTCTGTAGAGGGTGGGGAGAAAAGCGAAGGGCTGTGCTGATTGAGGTAGAAATGGGCTATTTACATGTTCTGGACTATTTCACATTTTGATTCACTTCTGTAAGTACAGCTTTTGGGCTTGGGTTCATTGGTGCTTTTCCTGATTGTGGCAACACCAACTGTTTAGCTTGCCACTGACCAGCATCTGAGCAATACTATACATCCAGCTCAACATACTGGTGTATGGACTGAATAAATAAATACTTCCTCTTCAGATATTACAGCTAGTAACAGTGAAACTATTGTAATGATTGAAATACAAGCCTTAATTTTTTTTCCCCCATGCTTTTCTTTTAAAAGAAGCTTTCATGGTCAAGACTGAAACTCAGTCATTCTGCTATTAAGAACATGGAATTAAAAGACTAAGACCTTTTGGTAGCTTAAGTATTTCTGTAGCAGCCAGGGACCACAGAAGTTTTGAAAACTTCATTTTATTTGGAAAGAGGAGTACGAAATGTGAAAAAATTCATCCAGTCTTTAATGATATAAGACTCTTCCCCTTCAATGGAATTTTAATTTTAATGGAATTTAATTTTAATGAAATTTGGGATTATTCATGGTTTAGTTCCTCTGATAGTCTTGTTGAATTGTGTGTAGGTGTTCTCCACTTTAAGGTACTCATAGGAAGCTTCCTTTGTAAAGAAGCATTTAGATGAAAAAAAGGAAGAGCTTCAACCCAAAACAAAGGAGGTGTCAGGTCACAAAAGTGCGTCCAAGATGTTTGTGAGAAAATACTCTGATTTTTTTGTTATTAAAAGCACAAGTCTTAAATAAAAGAGATCAAGGAAGTGCTACAGAACCAGTAGCAGACAGTTTATATTGTTGACTTTGTGTTTTACCCGAGCAAACATTGAGTATGGCCCTGAGAAAGCTTATGAAGATGTTTAGACCAGGTCCAGGCTGAAGGAGTCTTAAACTCTAAGCAAAGACACCATTGCTTTTTTTTTTTTTTTTGTCCTTTTTGTGTACAATAAAGCATGGCTTTATTTCAGTGCTATTATTCTTTTAAAAAACATGGAAGGATCTCAAGTTTGTCCTCCCTGAAGCAGTCCTGTAGGCTTTGAGTTTTGGTTAGCTGCCTGGCCCAGAGAGGTGGTCCTAAGTCCCTTGCCCACAGAGCATGCCCAGGCTGTCTCTGTGTCAGGCACAGCAGGATACAGGCGAGCTCTGGTGCTGAGCAAGGGGGCAGGAGTGGACTTGGAGATGTCCAGCAAGAAAAAGGTAGGTGCAAAGCTAGAACAGAGTCTCTTACAGATTTCCATAGCTCCTTTACAGGGATAGTTTGTGTGAGCTGAAGATCTGGTCTGTGCACTTCAGTAATAGCCTGGGGAGGTTGAAAGGATTTCTAACCTGGCAGAATTATTTATTGGAAAGGAACCAAAGCTAGAAGAGCTAGAATTAAGAATCTCTTTGCAGTAGGTAAATTATTTATTATGTCTAAGCTTACCAGCTGCTTCTGAACCACAAGGCAGGTTATTAAATTTAATATGGGTGTTTAGTGTATGATGTCTCAAAGCTGGCTGGTCCTTGCTTAGTTAACCTATGGCCTGGTTCTTGGTGTATGGGCTGTGGTGTTTTGGTTTGGGTTTTTTGTCTTTTTTCCTGTTGTATCTTCTAAATACGTAGAGCTTAGAGTGAGATACTTGATTTGTGAAACTGAGAGGGAGGTTTTTTTTTTTT
>NW_010329876.1:0-707 GCF_000700745.2 Antrostomus carolinensis
TCTCAGGTGCCCCAACTCATTGTGGTCCCAGTACCCTGATTCCCAGTATTCCCAGTATCCCAGTCACTCAGTATCAAGGCACCTCAATCTCTTGGGGTTCCAGCACCCCAATCCCTTGGAGCTCAGGGAACCCCAATTCCAGGCACCCCCATCCTGGGCACCCCAATCCCTTGGAGCTCAGGGAACCCCAATTCCAGGCACCCCCATCCTGGGCACCCCAATCCCTTGGAGCTCAGGGAACCCCAATTCCAGGCACCCCCATCCTGGGCACCCCAATCCCTTGGAGCTCAGGGAACCCCAATTCCAGGCACCCCCATCCTGGGCACCCCAATCCCTTCAGCCCACACCACCCTCATCCTGGGCACCCCAATCCCATGGGGCCCAGGGCACCCCAAATTCCAGGCACCCCAATCCCATGGGGCTGAGGCATCATGATCCCAAGGACCCCAAAACCTTGGTTCTCAGGGCACCCCAATTCCAGGCACCCCCATCCTGGGCACCCCAATCCCATGGAGCTCAGAGCACCCCAATTCCAGGCACCCTTATCCCAAGCACCCCAATCCCTTCAGCCCACACCACCCCAATCCTGGGCACCCCAATCTCATGGGGCTCCAACACCCCAATCCCTTGGTGCTCAGAGCACCCCAATTCCAGGCACTCTGATCCTGACCACCTTAATCCCTTGGAGCTCAGAGCACCCCAATTCT
>NW_010329877.1:0-21904 GCF_000700745.2 Antrostomus carolinensis
GGGGCGGGGGGTTGTGAGGGCGGCGGGCACTTGGTGAGTCTCTGCCGAAGGGTTCTGTGCAGCGGGATGGACGCGTCTGCTTCGTGCTCAGCGCTGTGCCTGCTTTCAGAACAGGAGCCCAGTTACCTGTTGGCTGTGGTCTCTCTTGAATTTATTTGCCAGCGATCCTGAAGTCCTTACTCCGAATAAACGTTTTCATTTGGGTTTTGGCTGGTCTGTTAGCAGTGTGCTTCTGTCGTGTCTCCTCTGCCGTGATACAAGTGCAAAGAACAGCTGCTGTGTTACCCTGAGAGCGCGTAAGCCTGAACGTCAGCCCCGAGTCTGTGTCTCTGGTAGGACTCTGTGAATGTTGTGGGTTGCCTTTCCTGGTTCTGAACCTTCTTCTGTGCTTCTGGGGCTTTGTGGGACCTGCAGTCACCAGAGGGACTCACTTAAGGCTTCATGAAATCTCCTGGTAGGCTTTTTGGAGCTCCAGGCTTGATTTGCCTTTGGCCTGTTAGTTTGTACCCCTCCAAATTTGAAGGAAGAATTGCAAAAGATTCTATGTGAACGAGGAGACACAGTTTTACTTACAGAAGTGATCTCAGAACTTTGTTGCTGGAAGTTAGGTTCCAAAGTGCTTTTTGGAAACCAGAATCAAGCTGTGTAGAAAGTAGAGTTTGCTGCCAGTATGGAATTGGTTCTCCCTCCCTTTCCCAAATGCTTGGAGGAAGAGTAACGGGTGATGTTCATTAGTGTTATGTGCTGTAGATCTTCATATCCTACTATGTTAACTTGTATCCCAGAATCTATCTTGGTTATATAGGAAAGGAGAAGTCAATTTTGTATAATTTATGACAGCTCTCTTTTGTACAATTTTGGGCTGAGATTCAGGGGAGAATGTATTTAACTAAAAGCAAACTGTTTCAGGTAGGAAGCTCAGGGAAGAGCAAGGCTCTCTTCTAGCAGTTTCTCATTTCAGAAACCTACAGCTGCAGCCTTGGCTGGATGGGGTTCTGTGGTTCAGGTTGATCCCAGCAGTGATGAGCAGGTTTTGTACCCTGCACACTGGCAGACCTTGCACTTAGCGTCTCCTCAAGGCAATGATGTTTCTCTTTTTTAGCAAAGCAGCCAGTTTACTGTAGGTTGCTCTGAATGTTTTGCTGATGACTTTTAATGTATTTTCAGAGCCATGGAGGACATGGAAAATAATACCACTGTCTTCTCCACCCTGAGATCCCTCAACAACTTTATTTCCCAGCGCATGGAGGGGGTGTCTGGGCTGGCTACACCGGGATCCTCTCAAAGCTCCTTACAGATTCAGTACCAGCAGAGGGTGCAGGTGAGGTGTCCTCAGCTTGGTCCTGCGGTATCACTTCTGTGTGGTTGTAGACTCCTTTGGATTCCAGGAATCGGGATTGATTTCATTAAGATCTGCCATTCTTTCAGAAATTAATATTCACGCAAGATCAATAGTGGAAGCTTGTTTTTTTGTGAATACTGTAGAAACTTAACTTTTTTTTAATGTGTCAGGCATATTTATTTCTGTTCTGTAAAAACTTAAGAAAGGTCTTTTTGATTTTCTTCCCTGCTTATTATATCTGTATACCAGCTCAGGAAATTAAATTGTAAGTTGTTTTCATATTGCTGAACAAAGGAGCTTTATATCTGTTAATATTTTTCTAGTAAGTCATTTGTTACCTTTTTTCACACTGTTCCTTAAAGTTTCTTTGCCTGGATACTACAGGAGACTCACGTGGTGCTCTGGCTGTGATGTACTAACCAGTTGTGCTTTCTTGTCCCCTTCTGCTTGTATCCACATAGTGGGGTTTTTTTTTTTACTTACTCCTTTCTCATTGTAAACATCGTGTTTGGGATTGTTTACAGATTTATCCAATTTTAACTGCTTTGAATCTCCATACTGAAAAGTGTCTGTGAAAGCATCAGCCCAACAGGGCTTATACTTATAAAGCACGGAGTAAATTGACATCTTGGATCATAAGAACTGTTCATTAGGCTGTTTATTATTTGTTCTATATCATAATATAATTTCTATTTTCAGTATAAAATAAGCTGGCTTTCTTTTTAATGTAAATCTGCTTTGCATTTGGAATGTTGACAAAAATTTATGCATTTTCTGTCTGTGGTACATCTCTGGTTACAGAAATGGTTAGAGGAGGCTCTGTGGTTAGAGAGACTTCATTAGCTGTGTGTTGAATGTGCATTGCTCAGATGTGAGGTATTCTATTAATATTGTCTATTCTCTAAGGTAATTTGAATGAAAAAAATTAAGTGTAATGTTGTAGCAGCCTGTAGAAAACCATGTTGCTCAGCAGTTAAATTTCATGGCTAGCATGATCTCAGCTTCTTGGTTAGCTGCTGTTGCTTTTATGAGGCTGGGGGAGTTTGTAATTAACCTTTTTTTTAGATAGAGAAGTAAATTTTGTCAGAGTACCTCTAGAGATTGAATGAGAAATTCTGAATGAAGAACTTGAAACTCACTTATTTCTAACCAGATTTGATTTGATGTGGGTTTCTGAGTGTGTTGGTCAACTCTTGGTTTCCACACCTGCAACTGATGTGAGAAGTACCACAAACATGATGATAGTTCCTTTGTAATTTGTAAAATGGCATGCAAGTCTGTCTGAATAGCGCAGGGTGGGAGATAGCGATGGTATCTCAGTGCTGTTAATGGTGTAATGTTCCTTTTCACACATGAACTGGCCAGTTGGAAGAACAAGCTGGGCAGATCCACTCCAAATCCCAGCTCCTGCAGGTGGAACGAGAAAAGATGCAGATGGAGCTTAGCCACAAACGAGCTCGCATCGAGCTAGAGAAGGCGGCTAATACCAACGCCAGAAACTATGAGGTAGGTGCGACAGTTGCAGCTGCCTTGATATCATCAGCCTGAGTCAGAGCATACGCAGTGCATCTGTGTTGGTGTTTTAGTTTGGATCAGGGCTGTGCTCCTGAGTTCTCAGGTGCTGTGCTTTGGTTTGCAGCAGAGTGTCTCAGAATGTCTATAGTTGACTTTTTTGGCTGAAACTAAACTGAAAGTTGCAGTCCAGGAGCAAGCCTGGTATTCTCCAGCTGTTAGTGGACGCTCTGTCTTCAGAGCAAGACTGCGGCGAATCTGTAGTAAATCATAGAATCATAGAATGGTTTGGGTTGGAAGGGACCTTAAAGCTCATCCAGTTCCAACCCCCCTGCCAGCAGCAGAGACACCTTCCACTAGACCAGGTTGCTCAAAGCCTCATCCAGCCTGGCCTTGAACACTTCCAGGGAGGGGGCATCCACAACTTCCTTGGGCAACCTGTTCCAGTGTCTGACCACCCTCACAGTGAAGAACTTCTTCCTAATATCTCATCTAAACCTCCCCTCTTTCAGTTTAAACCCATTTCCCCTTGTTCTGTCATTAACTGCCCTTATGAAAAGTCCCTCCCCAGCTTTCTTGTAGCCCCTTCAGGTACTGGGAGGCCGCTATAAGATCTCCCCGGAGCCTTCTCTTTTTCCAGGCTGAACAGCCCCAACTCTCTCAGCCTGTCCTCATAGGAGAGGTGCTCCAGCCCTCGGATCATCCTGGTGGCCTCCTCTGGACTTGTTCTGGGATGCAATTACTGCGTTTGCATTTACTGCAGATGTGGTGGTGCTGTGGGTGTCAAGTTCCCAGCACCGACTGTTTTGCTCTACAGATTCCCTTGCAGTGTGTTGCACTAACTTGCTCATGCGCACGAGAACGTGAACGTCAGAGCCTTGTTGGGTTGGCAAACTGATGATCTCATCACTAGATTCTGTTAGCTTAGCACTGAAGTTGTCATGAGTAGCAATAACAAAAGGGATTTGTTTTTTTTGTTTCTCCCAGAAGTATTTAAGCATTTTTCTCCCAGATGAATTTAAACTTCTCCTGGCACAACTGCAAGCATTCAGTTTGTGTGACTGTAATTAATTGGAATGACAGCAGTGCCAGCCCTGCACTGTCACACAGAGGGCTTGCACTGATAAAACAGTGAGCCTCACTCAGGGACTAATAGCTTTTATTGATTTCTGGTTTTATGCCCCTATATGTTTGCTTAACCACGTTACTGAAATAAGTAGTACATCTGTGTGTTTTGTTGGATAATAAAGGTCTTGTATATGGCTGATTCTTTAAAAAGAAATCTTTAAAAAATAATAAGCACGTTTTGTTGTATTTTACAAGGGTGCTGGGTGACAGATTTAGTGTGTAGTTGTGAAAAAGCGAGTCAGTGACTAAATTCCTTGTTCCTCTGAAGTCAGATGATGTGGGATTAAACCATGAAGAGTTCAAACTGGAATGTAGCTGAGTCAGTCACAGAAACCCTTGAAATACTGTTACAAAAAAAGGCAGCAGCACTAATCCAGCCCTGTGCTAAATACCCTGCTCAGATTCTGTGTTTTTTTGAGTCGTGTGTATAAAGGTTTTAGGAACCTCACATTGCTTTGCATAATCCTTGCTTACTATGTAAATCCATGTCTCGATTTGCTTTGATTGAAAAAGCAATTTACTACCCATTTTTTTCCAGTAGGTGTTAATCAATTTGTGGTAGGAATAAACTGAAATGTTGTATGAAAGTTTGTCACAGTGCAAAAATATTTATTTTATTAATTGATAACAATGTAATGTGCATTTAAACCAGTTTTCTATTAAATAGCCTCATACAATTTCCAGAAGTTGCAGAGGGAAGTTTGTCTTATTAAACCAACTATTGAGATCTGAGTTTCTGAAAGTCAATTTGCTATGCATGGGTCAGCTTTAAATTGGAGCATCAGATGTTTTCATCTTTGATCTGCTGGAGAGTGAGCAGTGGAGTCTGTGAGGTCATGTCTGCATTCTCATTCATGTCTTAGTCTAAGAGATTTAGATGACTGTCTTTTAATTTTCTAACTCCATTGTCCTACATTGTCCTGGGTAGTTCCTTGACATTGAGTTGCTGCTGGTAAGACTTTTGCCCTTGCTGATGTAAAAGTTAAAGCTGTGGTCTGAGTAATGTTGCTTCATGATGATGCCTGGGTGACCACAGTGCTGAGGAGTGGACACAGGAGAAACAAAACCGGCTTTGCCTCTGTCCTACTTTCTTCTTTATGCCTTTTTGCCTTTTTTTTTTTTTCCTCCAAGCGAGAGGCTGACCGTAACCAGGAGCTGCTCACACGCATAAAGCAGTACCAGGAAAGGGAAACAGAAGCTGAAAATAAACTGAAAGAACAAATGGAGATGAACAAATCCTATAAGAAGAGCATGGAGACAATGAGTAAGAAGCTGCAAGAGAAGGAGAGCAAATTAGCTGAAGCTAATGAAGTAAGAACAGAGTAAATTTTTAATCCGTTCATAGCTTCAAGTGACTTTGCAGTTCTTGTGAATTGAAAATGCCCTTTCTGATTTAAAAAAAAAGACATAAAATTGGAATCACTGTGTTCATCATCTGGAAATTTATAAACCCTAGTGATGTGTGTCTTTGCTGTCAAAGTTCAGAACCTAACCAAGACCAGACACAAGAAGCAAGCGGGTCTGAAGATGTTGCTGTGTTAATTAACAATGAGAAGAGATTTCTTAGACATGTTGATATGGAGAAGGAGGGGAAAAAAAGTGCAAGGCAACATATAGCATCTAGGTTTAGAACTCAGGTTACATGGCATTGAGTAAAGAAAGGGGAAATGGTGGAGGAGATAAGATGAGAGGGTGTTCAGGGAAGTAAGGGGAACTGTAGAGTGGATGAGGCCAAAGTTATGTATAAGGTGTGTCTTCCAAAAGTGTCTTAAATGTCTGTGTGTTCCACTGTAGAATGAAGGCTTGGACAACAAGTTCAGTTCTTCTGGTTGCAGAGATCTTCTCAACCTTCTCAGATTTCATTATAGTTAAATTCAGCTAGATCATTTACAACTTTTCTCTTTCATTTGGTTTCCTGCACCAGTTGTGGATCAACAACCACTAAGTCCTTAAGCCTTCCTCCTGCCTGGGTGTCACTGGAAATGTATCTATACGATAAAACAGATTTAACCTGCCAGTTATCAGTGCTTAAAAACAGGTAGACAGTGAATAGCACATGAGAGAAACTAAACCCACGGGTGAAATGTGTGCAGCAGTGCTAGTTCTGAGTTCTTTCTATTTCCATATCCATCAGTATCAAGGTGAGAACTCTACATGTCTCTGTCTAGAAAGGACCCCACGTATGTATTGTTTTGAGTTTTTTCTCTCCTCTGTTAAAGGGAGCTGAGCACTGGCTACTTGAAACAAGCCTGTGAGTTTTTATTTAGAGTTAAGTTATTTAGAACAAAGTTAAAAACCACTGGCTTCTACTTTTCGGAAAGCACGATACTTTAGGTATTTGGTTGAGGCAACCCAGATGTTTTCAGTTTTGAAACCCAGACAAAATATATTTGAAATGGTTGTGGGCTCATTTTTTTACTTTTTTAATATATATATATATATACACACACACACACACACACACACACACACATTACTATTGCAGAAATATCTAGCTTTGAAGCTTGATATTTTTCGTGCTGTTTTGAGGTCACCCACTTAATAGGTAATGGAAATGACAATTTGGGTGACAGATGAAAGCAACTAAATTATTTTCTCTTGCCTTTGTTTTTGAGGTGAATTAGCAGGTCTGAAGGTTTGCAAGAGTTTGGGTTTGTTGCTAGATTCAGTGGTTGTACTTTTTAGTCGGATATGATTTCTATCTATCGCCATCGGCAATGTCCGGCTTGAAGACTCATAGCCTTGTGTGTTTATTCTTTCTTTCCATTAATTCAGACAATCACTGTATTAAAAGGGAAAATATCAGAGCTGCAATGGAATATAATGAATCAAGAGATGCAGATGACAAGTCAAGACTCTCAGAAGCAGGAGCTGATGGAACAGCTGGATGTTCAACATAAGTAAGCAGGGGATGAATGACTGTAGGGAGAAAAAGGCAAACAAAACTTCAGTCTTCTGCAGCTGTCGTCACTTAGAAAACTTTCAGCAGCATTTGATTTCTGTTCTTCAAAGGGGTTCTTTGATCTGGATGTGCAGGTTATAACCGTTGTTTGAAACTAGCTCTGAGGTGCAATTTAATTGTACCTTGAGGAAAAAAAAACTACTTGAGCTTAAAAATATCAGTGATGTCTCATGTTCATGGTGGAGAGTTAACAGAAGGTATGTGGGTGGTAAAGGCTAATCTGAACTTTATAGACTGAACAGAACAAAAATACCAAGCCTTAAATCATAGCTGAGGGGTAGTTGAAAGATATGAGTGTGTTTTTCCTTGCTTACTAAGTTCAGCTCTTCAATGTCAAAGGTGCTGCTTATTTACAGTGAGTGTATATTTGTTGGTTAAGGTGGCTTCATTTTTGTAGATTTCTCAAGGTGCATCTTTTAATTAAAATGAGTATTTTTGTCTCTAAATTATAGGGAGATGGTATGAGTGTGAGTCTGTCTGAGAGACATCTTCTATAACAGTACCATATACCTGTTTAGTGGTGTTGAAAATGTTTGTCAGAGATGTTTCTGCATGTAGATTGTTTTTGGTGTGTGATTTCTGGGTGCTAAATGCCTCTTGTGTCTCATTTTCCTAATAGGAAATGGCAAGAGGCTAGTCAGCAAATCCAGACATTGCAAGCAAGCCAGTCCCTCCTTGCAGAATATGAACAGAAGATTAAGGTGAGAAACTCTGTGGCCTATATAAAGCTTTAGTTTTAATTTTTTTTCCATGGAAGAACAGAACTGTTTTTTTTTTTTAAAAAAAAAAATTACTATTGCAGAAATAAAAGGTTAGTTTGTCATATAAGAATCTGATCAGGTGGCCAGCAAGAGCTTGAAGTTAGCTAAATTCAATTGGATGCACCAGGCTACCTACAATTATCCCTAACAGGACAGTCTTCACCTTTGTTGTATCAATTGATTGGAAAAAAAATCCACCCATGCTTTCTGTACAGAGAGGTCATTTATATCCTTATGCAGCCCTCAGGAGAATGCTCTATTTGATCTTGTGCTGGAGAACAAGATTGCTCTGCAAAACATTGCTTCTGGAGCAGTCTTTTTTCAGATGGTGGAGGATGAACCTACCAGCTACAGTTACTTTTCTGTTTCCCAGAAAATCCTTCTTCTGGAGTTGGACTTAGCTCTTTTAGAAAGTGCATTTGCTTGCAAAGCTTTCAAAACCACACTGACTTAAATGTGATTATAGAGGTGCTTTATGTCCTTTCAAATTAACATGTGGGTTGGTGGCAGTGTATCTCTTTTCATTTGTTTTATCTTCCTGGGAGAGGTAAATGTGGAGAGTTACTTTGGTTTGAGCAGGTGCTGATTGTGGCGTTGCCTGTGGTTGCTGTAAGTAAAGCTACGCTGGAAGCCAGCCTCATTGCCAGTTCTGTGATTGCTGGAAGGCACTTCCTCCATTGAAAGGAAGGGTCAGGAAACAACATATCAGGCTGCAATACAGCTCTAAATACATTTTTTTTTTGAGGGGGGAAAAAAAAAAGCAACGTTTACCATAATGCTAAAATGCACATTTGTGTTTCTTTTCATTCCTAATACTTGCAGGCCATCCAAGTGCCCCTTTCTGCACTTCATTGATAGAGGGATAGAGGACAAGAAAATCACAGATTTGGTTTAGTCAATAGAAGAAGGTCCTTTTAATGATTAGCAGAGATCTTTTTTGTTATGAACTTAAGGTAAACAGGTGTAGAGAAGAGGCCAACCCAGGTGTTATAAGTGGAATGAGAGTCATCCCTACTTTGAACAATGGATTGGACCAGGTGACCTAGTGAGTTCCCTTCCAGCTTCATTCCAGTCATTGAATCGAGTTTAAAAATTACAATGGAGAAGTAGCTGTTATGAGTTCCAAGTTAAGCATTGCTGTCCTCTTGTCATCCCGTGTTTTCCAGGATCTTGAACAGAAGTTGTCCCAGCAGGAACATGATGCTCTAATTGTCAAGAACATGAAGGCAGAACTGGCCCGTTTCCCAAAAATGGAGAGGGAATTGCGCCAACTCAGGGAGGAAAATGCTTACTTCAGGTGAAAGGAGGATTCAGTTGTTGAGAGGGTTATCTCGTGCTCTTCTGTACCTGCTACACTTGCACTATATGCACTTTCAAATCCCTCTGTTGGGCTTCAGTATGGGAAACTTTAGAAGGAAGTTTAAATATTTCATATAAATACTGCATATGAATTGAGCAGTGTTGTGATGGTTACTAGATGAGAGGATTTGACAAGATCTGGGTAATCTTCCAGGTTGTGTATTGATCATTCTGGATGGTGATACCTATTTGTTAGAACAAAATTCAATGTTTAAAGATAGTGATGAACTCTGTATAGGTTTGGGAAAGAAATCCCTGTAGAGGAAAGAGACAGCTGAACATTTCTGTAATAACTACTTTTGCTTAGTTATTGTTACCACTGTTTTAAAGGCTTGTTGTTCCAGCATGATGTTTGGAAAGTCTTTTGTTTAAATTTCTAAAGCACTCTGATCTAGCCCTCAGAAGAGCAGACTTTCTGGATTTCTGAACTGACAATTTGAAAAATTAAATTCCTATGTAGTATGAAATAACTTTCCGTAAAGATTTTTTTTTTTTTTTTTGAGAGTAAACTTAATTTCCATCTTTTGGTGCATCTTTTTTTTTTTTTTTTTTTTTTTAAAAAGCGCCTAAATTACATGAGTGGTCTTGCCAGCTTTTTCTTATTCTAAAATTAAATAATTTTACTTGGCTTTTGTTCTTGTTGGTGTTTCATTATCATTTTAAATTGTTTATCTTGGAATCTTTTCTCATGCTTGCTTTTTGTACACAGAAGCATGATATCAACAGATTAGAGTTCATATTTCTTTTGAAACTGTTTTATCTCACCCTTGCACACCTCTGTTAAAGTAAAAAGAAGCAGTCTTGGTGCTTACTCAGTCATCACGGAGTACTCGGAAGGCCCAAGTGTCTACCACTTGCTGTGTTCCAGCCCTGCATCCAGCCTGACTGAAGGTCAGAGTTGGGAGTCTTTTGGTACCCTTTGTGCTGTTTTGCCAATCAGCAGAGCAGGTACAAAACTTCAGGTTGTTTGGACACAATTAGGACGGCACTGAGAGTAGAAAAAAATCAATAAAGCTGCAGGTTTTTTTGCTCAGTGGCTTTGCAGGGAAGGTTACAGAAATGAGTCAGTTCAATGTCATAATGTCTGTTCAATGTCATTTGATTCTCTTGTAATTCCATGTGTGTCTGGAAGTTTGTGAGAGTGAATTGAGTTGCGTGGCTCTTTAATCCTTGTTTCTTTCTTTACCATAGGGAAATGAAAGAAAACAACGGATTGCTTAAAGAGGAGGTAGAAGGTCTTCAAAGAAAACTGGAACGCTATGAGAAAGTCCAAGCACAGCTAGTGACTGTTGAATTGGAAAATGAGGTGAGGAGCCAGAAATATTTGGTGAATGAGCAGAGTAGGGGTTTCCTTTGTTGCCTGTCCTGTCTTTTAGGCTATTCCTGTGTTGTTAGTTGAGATGCAATACCTGGTTTAATTAACGTTCAAACCAGGTGTTCCCAAACTTAAATGTCAGCATGAGAGGAGCTATAGCAATGAAGGTGGAAAAAGCAAAAGGATATCTGCTGTTCAGCTGGAGATTTTCTGTAAAGAACTGTTTAATCATAGTGTCTTTTTTGGCCTTGCTGATTCTCTTTTACCTTTCTTCTGCTGCAAATGGTTTTTTTTTTGGTGTTAAGCTCTGCCCAGGCATGGTGTTGCCGAATAGGCGTGTGGTAAGAACCTTGATACATACTTGGATTACTGCCAATGTTAACATGGCCAGAATAAAATTGTCTTGCTTCCATCCCACCCTGTGTCAAGCATACAATGAGCTGTCAGGAGATTAACCTAAATGTGTAAACTTGTTGATCTGCAGAACTAGACTGGTGTCTGATCAGGTTCAGATAGTAATATCTGATATTGATGAAAAATAAAGAGCTATAGGAGGAACTGGAAGAGGAGAAACGGGCACTTCAGCTGCTACAGGACTGGTGTTGAGGGTACAACTTTTGTTCTCTGCTGCCAAGAGTCTAACCTACCAAGGTCTAGTACAGTGATGGTATCTCACAGGGTTAGATAATCATAGAATGGTTTGGGTTGGAAGGGACCTTAAAATCATCCAGTTCCAACCCCCCTGCCATCAGCAGGGACACCTTCCACTAGACCAGGTTGCTCAAAGCCTCATCCAAGCTGCCTATATAATCTGTAGTGCTGAAGGGTAACATGGATTTTGTGTGTCCTAGAACTGTGGTGACAGGAAAAAGGTTTGTGAGAGTTGGAGAATGACAACCCAAAATTGCTAGATAAAAAGATAATAAAATCCACAAGAGGAAAAGGAAAGACACTGAGTTTGAATGGAGAATTTTGGGAAAACTGTGTGGAAAATGAGCTGTTACAACATTGTCTGTGTCTCTAACTATTCTTTTGATCTCTCCTTTAGAAACTTCTGGGAAAATTAAAAAGCTGGGAAAAACTGGATCAAAGCACTGGCTTGAATATCAGGTATGTGCTCACAGCTCTGGTGGTAAAAATTTTAGACTACTTTTCTTTCCTCTTCATCATCCAGTACCTGAAGTCTGTTGGTGGTGCTTTCTTGCTCTCTGTTCATATGGAAGCTCTTCCAGTACTTTTTATTATATATGAGCAGAACCATAAGATACAAACTACTATAAAGTGTCTTTGGGAACTAACAAGTGTTTTTCATAAGTCAGCTTGACCAGTGTCTCTGAGGCCAAAGTTAAAAATTGAGTTCTTTGAACTCTGCTTTGCACGTAGCTACATTCATGTTTAGTTAGAGATTCTACTAG
Organism: Antrostomus carolinensis; assembly: GCF_000700745.2. NCBI lineage: Eukaryota > Metazoa > Chordata > Aves > Caprimulgiformes > Caprimulgidae > Antrostomus > Antrostomus carolinensis. The sequence continues at coordinate 11,795 of NW_010329877.1, forward strand.
CTTAATAAGTGAACTTTTAAGAATTTTAGGATATGTCCAGAGAAGACAATGTGTGTTAACTTGCGACAAAGTGTTGTAAATGTGATTTCTTTGAAATCTGGGTATCAAAATAAACTACTAGATCGTGTTGTTGTGACTTTTCTTCTTTAAAGTAGCTGAAGAACTGTTGTTAATTTAGTTATTTTGTCCAACAAGAGAAATGGAATAAACTTGGTTTCTTATAAAAGAGGGAAAAATATACCCTCAACTCTCCAGTGGTGTTTTGTAACACCAACCAGTCTCTTTCTGTACTGTTACTTAACAACTCTTTATGACATCTCGAGCACTGAACCAGATTTTTTAAGGTCTCTGGTATGTATGTAGTGTAAAGAGGGACTGGAAATGGTGCATCTTCTGTTTTTTTTTCTTCCACTGGAGAAAGTTTTCTGTTTAGCTACAATGCTTTTGTGTGTCATATGTTTCAGCACCGCTTTATTTTCTCTAAATATTTAGATTGCTGTTGTGCTAGAAGGAGAGATGCTTCTTTGTAAATAACTGTCTTGGTATGAGCTTTATTGTACAGATCACCTTTCGTATTGGATCAAGGCCTGAGCTGCAACATGAACCGCAGAGCCTCATTTTACCAGATGATTCTTTATTCCATTCATTACACATGCCCAACAGCAGAGCTGTGTCTGCACACTGCTGGGATGGATTATTTGGAAGTAGGAGTGTTTGGATGTGCACATATGGTTTGGGCTCGTTACTGCTTCATGTAAAAGATACTTGTGTTTGATTTGGGAAAGCCCCCTTAATTTTCTCAATGTTTTCTGTTTAATGAGGATAATGAACCTTTTTCTAGAGGCATGCTAGTAGCAGGTAGCATGCTTGGGATTCTCTCCAGCATCTGCTGAGGATTCATGCATTTAGACCAAGTTAGAATTGTGCTGAATCTATGGCAAGGAATGGACAAAAATAGTATGAATCCTTCTCACAAAACCTGTTCTATCAGACAGTGGAGTAAAAGCTTTTTACTTACCTCAAGCTGTTAAAGGTTTAATGAGGTAATTTCACAGTGGGAGAGAAATGGAACCAAGTGATTCTGCCTGTTGAAGTCTAATAACTCCCTCATTTAAAATCAGAATATTCACTGCAAAGTGTTAGGTTTTTGATTGGGCCATATTGTTTAGTGCTATTGATGGCGTCTTCTCATACAGAAAAAGGAACTGCTTTTGAGAAAAATCATCTTTTGCATGCAATTGTAGTGAGTGGAACTGGATCATTTCCCCCTCCCTCTTTTTTTCTTTTTATGTTCAGGCTTCTTACAGCATGAATTATGTTAATTTTTTGTCAGGGTTATGAAGATGATGAGAGATCATTGTCCTAGTTAGCTTCCTGGAGTATGCTGTTGGTGAAAGTTTGAGAAGAGTTAATTGCTCATCTCATAGTAGAAAAAAGTAGAAACAAGTTGGATGGTTGTCCCCCAAAGAGCCAGAGCAATGTGCTGTTTGCTAATAACTAGATAAGCAAGGAAAAAGGGAATGTGTTAGGATTTCTCATCTTTTCTTATCACGTTCTTCACTGGTGCAGAGAACGTGAGGGGAGCGCGTACAGCGCGTGGTGTTTTAGGGGAGGATGGTTTTTCATTTCCTCCAGCACTTCCACAGGGCTTGTTCTGCGTCTGCTCTCGGTGGTTTCTGTTCACTGATTGCTTGGTCCCAGCAGGCTTTTTGTCAGATTGGCTTCTGATCAGACCTACAAGTGTAATTTCAAGTGTAATTTTATGTAATGATACTTGGAAAGGAGGTGCAGCTTTTAGGAGTGGAGTGGTAATCCTACTGTTTTAGCACAGATATCTTTTTGGTAACTGTGAAAGAGCTCAGTGTTTATAAAACTTCACCTTTTGGGGTAAAAACAAGATCATTGACAATTTACTTACAGGCTAATCTTATGTTTGCTAGATCTGGATTCCACTTGTAAGCTCCTGGGTTTTCCACTTGCTCTCATAAACTCTGGAAACAAAGACAGCTTTAGCTCTAGAGCATGTTGATGTGTTTGCATTGCTGTTGTGCAGAGTTCTTTCTAGAATTTACCCTTAGAATTACACCTGCCTTACACAAACATTATATAATATACCTGTAAACTGCACAGTGCCAAGATTAAAATAAAACACACCATAGTTATGTCTGGTTCATGTATACACATTATGAATCTACAGAATCTTTTTTTATATTCAATTATATGTCCTTTTGATATCTTGATTCCTTACTGCCTACCTTCTGATATAGTTGGCTCTGTCTTTTATTGTGGATGTACCTTTGTTGTGTAGGTCTTTTTTGTATGTTACTGTTATGCTGCCAGGGATTTTCATACATTGGTCATGTGTCACTGACTCAGTATTCCTACTGTAGGATTTGGTTTCAACTTTAAAATAAAAAAAACACTAAATTTTTAAATTCTTGCTTTGTGAGTAGAAAGTCTTATTTATTTCAGAGTTTACTGTCTTTGAGATGGATATTAATGTATGGCTATTGTAGGCCTTTGTTATTAGGAAAGAGCTGTGTTGAGAAAACAAGCTTCTTGTACTCTGTCTCTCCAGGGTGTGCTGATGTAGTTTATATTTCTTCAAAATACAGTATTTGTGTAACTGAGTAGTTGACCATCTTCACTGAAGAACCATGTTAATTGTGACACACTTGGTTGTTTTTTCAGAGTTAGACTATTAGTTTAGAGATATTTTCCAGGTCATTTCTTAACTGCCACTAAACAATGTGTATTTTAACAGAAAAATATTTCTGGAAGGCTGTGTGTGAGAGAAGTTGTGCGTTTTATTTGGCTGACAGCGAGCAAAAGCATCCACGAGATGGCATCCTTTCTCCTGCTGCTGGGGAAACTGGGTTTCTGCTCCAGTCTGGCAGGCTCAGTCTGAGGTAAAAAATGTCAGCTGGGCACCTTAAGAAGGGTCAGCTAGTCTAATGAAAATTGTTAGTTGTTGTTATCAAATCTTTTTAGAATCTGTTTAACTCTACATGGATGCAATCACTCTCTCCTTGTCCAGTAGTTAGGGTAGTAACTCGATATGAAAAAGACTCGTACATATTTCTCTAATGACATAAAAGCAGAGTGTGTTTCCAGCCATCTCTGTAACCTTCATATTTACACCACACATTCTTCATTTTGTCCTATTTACTAGGAGCTGTTCAAAGCCTGAAGCCTGGTTCTTTTCTCCCCACCCCAAGCCATAGCATTGCATCCTTAAAAGCAGCACTGCTACTGTTCTGACTTTTCCTTCTGTGGCATGTAGAAGATACCCAAAACTAAAATGAAGGTTCTTGTTCTGTGAGCTTTTACTCTAAATAAGCCTTTTTTTTGCTGCTGCTTGTCTATATTTGGCTGGCATCGCCTTTGTCCTCTAATGACTTAGCAAGGTGATGTTGTTGTCCATAAACAGATACACCCTTGAGTACTAAATGATGCAAAATTATGTGTATCAGGTATGTTTTAAAGATGAGGCGGTTAGTAAATCAGATGCTGAAGATACTGCTAGTCATTGATAGCAGCTGACAAGGGTTAATGCTGAATTTGTCTTTGTATTTATCCAGAAGTGGCAGAAGAATACAAAGTTTGTAAGGTTGCAGTTTAGCTGAAAAGTTAAGCAAATTTGTGAAGACTGACAGGAGAACCACAAGCAACAGCTTCAGGGGAGTTTTAGTCCAAGCTTTTTTCTTTTTTTTGAGAGAAAGAGTAAGTAGTAATGTGTGATGTGGGGTTTGGTGTGTGGTTTTTTTAATTAGTATTTTGGTTTTAGGTTTTTAATTGGAAGCAGTGACTAGATGAAGTTTCTACATTTTCACCTGCTGGTTCAGAAATCTTTGTATACACAGCAGAATTTATATCAGTGATAGATTTTTGATGTTAGAGTAATTAAGGTTTGGAAGGCCATCAAATATATTGAAAATGACCTATTTAAGTAGGTCTTTCCTTTTTGGGGCACCATTTTCTGTTGCAAATAGTACTGTCAGCTCTGGCTCAGTGTTCGTGTGTGGAAGATAAATCAGAATATTTTGTTCATGCTACTTCTCAGGATCATTTTCCTTTTTTCCAAGCCCATCACAGGGAAGCAATGGAGAGATCAGCTGTCCTTTTCTGAAGGACCACGGAATCCAGTATGGAAATAAAAGCTGGGGCTGCCATATCAGAAAGAAAAGTAACCTGCTTGGACTCTTCTGTGTTGTTCAGAGGCTCCAGTCATGGTCTTGGATGTTGTTGAATCGCATCTAACTGCGGTTATACTGGAAGGCAGGTCTCAGGCCCCTGATACCTGCGGTGCAAGGCTGACCTGGAGGGACTCTTAGGTTTAATGAAGCGTGGGTTTGAAGAGCACCTATAGTTGTCCTTCAATTTGCAAGGGTAAATTTAGTTGGCTTCAGTGATGATATGGCATTAAGCTGCTGTAGCTGTTTCTCATGCTTGCTGTCCAGGCCTGTAAAGAGAAGTGCAGATTTGACAGGAATTCAGGCCAGTGCTTAAGGACCGTTTTCACTTAGTGGAGCCTGGCAGCTGCAGACAGCAGCCACTGATCTGCTGACCTGTCGCCTAGAGCCAAAGAAGTGAACCTCTTAATGCTGACCTGGTTTTCTTCCTGAAACATCTGTGGGCTGGCTGGCTGGCTGACAAATCTTGGGGACTAGCTTCCTGCAGTGTCTGAGACCAATTAAGAGAGCAGATAGTGTGAATGTGTATGCATTTCCTCTCTAAGAAAGGGTTTAATTAAGTGGCAAGGATTTCTATTTAGTATAGTGGTTAGCACAGTTGTAATTTGTAATTACACAGGTGCTACGCTCGGTACGGGAAGTCCTTCTATGCACATTCTGCTTTTGGAGTTGGGGGGAAGGGAGGAGAGAGGGAAGGAAAAGGGAATCAGATTTCTTGATTTTCCATTTAGTGATGGATTAGTGCTCTTTTTTTTTCAGTGAATAGAAGAGAAGGGAGGATATTGGAGTTCTCTGGTTTCCTTTTTGAATCTTGATTAACTATGCTTAGCTACTCTGCACTCTCTTCCATCCAAGGCATTGAATATCTCTGCAGTAGTGAATGAAGCTCATAATCTTCTCCTTTCTCACAAGGTAGTAATTTACCTTTCTCTGAATGTCCATTATGAATAAGTGGTTACTGGTTAAAAAAAACCCTAAAAATCTGTTGACAGATACACAAAGCAGTGCATGTTGAAATAATTTGAATTGCTTATATGTGTTTCTGGATACTTAATTAACTGCAACCAATCAAGACAAGACTGGGGGGGGTTTACTGTTGCTAATTCCAGTAATGCCATAATTCTGGCATGATCACTCCATAGTTGAGCAAATATTTTTATTGGAGGAGCCTATTGTAACCCTCTGGTCTTTTGTTACCAAGTAAGGAATCGATCTGATTAAAAGCATGTGATGCTGTCTGCTGTCTGTAATTGTACCACTGACCTGAACTTAAGTGCTAATTGCTGTGGTTTTTGGGGGGTGGAGTGGGTTGGCTAATAGTGGCCCTCTACTTTAGAGCTAAGTCCCTAATTGGAGAAGAAAATTAGAATTAGCATAGTGTGATATAGTGTGATAATATAGAAACTTTATTTTGTACATGTAAGTTTTATGTAAATAATTTTAAATTATGATCTGTGAACGTACTGAAGATTGCATGACTGCTGTTTGCAGGATTCCCAGTGTAAAGCAAGCTGTCTCATCACAGTGGGAATTCCCAGGGCACCAAAAAGGGAAATAAACACTACATAAGGGGAAACACTAATTAAAAAAAAAAAACCACAAAAACCCAACAAAAACTAAACCAAAGAAACTATGTTTATTAGAGAAGCTTTTGTAGTTATGAGGTCTCAGTTTACCTCATGGAAAGATTATCTGCTGTTGTCCTGTATAGACACAGTACTACATTTTACAGTTACTTTTAAGAGCTTAATTTTGTCATTTGAAAATTTGCCTTCCACTGAAGTTAAAGGTTTGATAAATGTTAAAGAATTCACACTGTGAAGAGGGCCAAGGTATGCAGGCTGCTAATATTCTGAAAAATCCATCAAAATTGGGCTTCCTGCTGGCTCCTGCAGGGATGAATGTCATGGGAATTTCTCTTGCATAGTTCTGCCGGGTAAGTTAGTCTCAACTCAGAGCAGTTCTGCCATTTCTGTCACATGGGGCTTCTGACTCAAGAGTCTATGTGCAAATGTTTTGTTCCTACCTGGTACTTTATGCAGTGAGCACTGCAGCTGAAAGAAGTGGTCCTGCATAGCAAAAAGGAATCTAGACTGGAAAACAGCTTTCAGCCAGATCAGTTCCCTCATCAGATTGACTGTGTGGGTGCATAAGTACTTGTGCTGTTCTAAAGCAGGGCAGAGGAGGTGGCAATGAGCAGCCAGGGCTGGAAAGGATGATGAGGATAATCATTGTGTTTATTTAGAAATAAAGGTTTTAGGTATTTTTAGGACTTGTGTGTAAAGATGAAAGCATTGCTTTAGAAGCATTTAAAATCTTCTTGAGGGAGAAGTGCCTGAACAGTTACGGAGGAGATCTTTGTCTTTAGAGAGTGAGGTAGAAGTTTCAAGAGAAGACTAATTCTGGTTGTCTTACAGTAGTTGTGTGTGTACTGAGGCCACTATTCTTTACATGGAGAAGCCTTAGAGGAAGCTGTCATCTATTGAATGTGACATGCAGCATATGCTGGAGTATTGCTCTAAGCTCTTCTGTTCTTCGTTATCCTGTTATGTTAAAATGTCTCTTATTCTTCACTCCCTGCAGTGCCTTAGGTTTTAGCTTTCCTTGACAGAATGCTTTTTGTGAGTGGTGGGGTGAAAATGTTGCTTTGTCATCTCAAAATCTGAAACTCCAGTTTTCTGAGTAGTCAGAATGCATTTTTGTGAGACTTCAGGCCATGTTTGGGTGTTGGAAGGGAGCAACTATTTAAATGTGATGTTTGGAAGCCTGATGGCAAATCTGTGCCTTAGCCACAGTTTAGTTTTCTCCCATTATCACAGTATTGATCCACTTAATTTTAATATGGCAGCTATCTGTGCCTCTTTTCATAGTTTTCTTAAAATATTGTAAGTCTGTTCCTGCCAGTACTTCACTGAAATGCTGAGCAAAGCTTCCTGTCATATTTTCCTATCCGATATTAATTTTCTCCAAAACCACTGTACTTATCTCTGATGTTCAAAAATATTAGTGTTCTTTCTTCTTTGCTGTTAATGCTTTTATTTCCATTTGAATATATCAGAGTAATAAGTCTTGAGGCTAAGGGAAAGATAGGAATAGTGTAAAGCATAATGGATGAGCATCTGACATCTAGGCAGACTGAAGCTGTAATGTATAATCAGAGAGTCAGAGTAAGAAGTAAGCAACCTTACATCAAAAAATATGTCTGTCCTTGCTTTGCATTTCAAAGCTGCAGGAACAGTTGAAGGAACTGTCTTTCCAGGATCACAGATTTAGCATTCTGGAGACAGAGAAAACTATTGAACAATAGCTTAGCGTGTGATCCATCATCTTTGTTGAATAACTTGAGGAACTTTGGTAGTTTGCCTACAGGAACTGTATGGAGAATAACGACATCAAAGAAAAGATGGACAATTCGTAGTAGGGGAGGAAGAACTTTATTTTGGAAATAAAGATGCCAATGGACCCTTTTTTTTTACTGGAAAATATAACTTCTTTTTCCATTGACTCTTTTTATCAGAATATAGAGCATTGTCTCAGCTTGAATATACATACATTTCCCAAACCAATAAACTTCAGGCTCTTTTTCCACTAGGAACAGGAGTGGTTTTGGAAGCGTGTGCTGGTGTTGTCTTCTGCATAGCAGGTGATTTGTTTTTCACAGGGGACTCTGCAGTCAGACACTTCATTTTGTGTTGCTGCCATATTTCTTGCGGTAGTGTTTGAGATGCTGTTGAAAAACAGTTGGGTAAAAGTAGCTTGCTTTCTTCCAGCATGTAGTGACCCGTGTTATGTGTAAATGGCTTGAACTTAGGTGCTCACTCTGCTGTGAAGGAGAAGCTTTCAAAGATATGGACACTCCTATAAAGAGCCACTTTCCTTACATTAAGCAGCCCTGTTTGCCTTAAAGTGAAATTATCATTTAAATAGCAGAGATTAATCAGCAAGGGGTTGGTTTGCTACTGTCAGAGAGCTCAAACATTCATGCTTGATTTTTATTCAGCCTCTCATTTGGTTGTTTCCACAAACCCAATAACTGCTCTAATCTCTAGCTCATTTTTAATTTTACCTTTCCACTTCCATTTCAGCATCTTTCAGTATTTCAGTTCTAAATTTTCTGCTGGGGCTATCGATGTGCTGTGCCTTCCCTCTCCCTTAGATGTGCAGTGTATTATAACTCATTTATCCCCAGAGTTTTGTTTTTGCAGGGAAACTTTCAAAGAAAAACGTAAAAATGGATCCCAGGCATGTTTATTGTGGAAGATTTTGTTGTAGTGTAGTAATGCCTTTTTCCAAACCCTCCTCAAAACGCACGGACCTTTGCTAAGTAGAAGCAAAACAAAATGCTCTAGTAAGTATTCAACCTCTTGTATTGTGCTGCTCCCTTGTACTTGTGGGCATGACCTTTATTTACAGGGCAAGGAATCTACCTTCTTCATTGGATCAAGGAGTGCCAAGATGGATTGTGCCAGACTAGCATAACAGCTTTCTTTGTCTAGAGAATTGATTATCTTAGCAAATAAATCACAATAAATCTTATTTGTTTGAACTTCACTGAAACATTCGACCAAGAGAGCCACTTGGGAAAGTATAAACCATGCGAGAGAAGATGGAAATTAGCAGAAGAATCGTAGGGTGTATAAGGAATTGTTTAAGCAGGGATAGATTTAGTATTGTTGAAAGGAAAATGCGAGGATAAGTAGAATTCCTCAAAGATTAGCCTTAGGATCTGCTTTATTTAGTATTTCTATTAATGGTTTTGGTGCAAAAAATTTGGTGTGTGCTGATAAAACTTGGCTAATGATGCCAGGTTCAGAGGATTCATAAATACACAAAAGCTGGATATGCAGAACTGAATGACCCTAAGGATTAGAGTGAAGAAGTGGTTCAAAATTCAGTGAAACAAAGTACAAAGGCTCCATGGAATTGGGAGTTGTATACAAACTTCTTTTGTAAAATATAGCACACACAGGGGAGAGGACTGGAAGGGCTGTGTACTTGTTTACAACAGGATGGCTGTTAATTCTCACACGTAGGGTGCACCAGGAGAAACACTTAGATGGAGGTGAAAGTGTTCAGGTGCCTCTGTAGATAGCCTGGGAGACACTTCACAGAGTTCTGGTCACCTGCTGTGGAGGAAGATAGTGGGAACTAAATGCAGAAAAGAGTTGCTGGTAGGAGCCCGCGAGCCCCCTGAACCAGTGGTGAATGGAAGGACAGGCCTCCTCCTGCAAAGGCTGGCAGGAGATGTAATTGCTGCCAAGAAATACATGGATGGATGGAGGAGATAGAAGAGGGATCAATACCAGTGAGAAAAACAACCATCTATTCTAAAGCCTAGCAGCAGCATTTAAATCAAATCTCTGTAACCCTAAAACTAACAGATCCTTTCAGTCCCACTTCTGTGTAACTGCATATCCAATCTGTAAGGAAGGGAATGGGCTCACGAATACTAAGAGTGGAGCAGAGTATTTTGGTTTGGAATTGCAGGTGTTATTTAATACCAGGGTTCTGAAAACTGCAGTTGGGCAAGAGGAGGGGTTTAGTGAACAGATCATGTCCATCCTTCTGCCTACACAGAACAACAACTGTGGACAGGGACCTAAAGCGTGAGAACAGTTGACCTTTGTTCGTGTTGAGAAATAAGCAGTTTGCTGAAAATGTGCTGAACTATTATGAAGGGTTTATCTGCCAGTGTAGATAAGACCAAAATATGATTTGTATCATCTGAAAAGCTTTTCTGAGTTTATTTGGTGCAGGTTATCTTAATGGTGTTTTGAAAATGATTCACTCCTGGTTAGTGCTTAACCTCATGGATGTGTAGAGCAAGGATTCACACTTCTGATGGTAGCCAGGAAGGTGCTGCTTTAATCGTTTGTCTTTGGTTTGTCATTAGTGCTGGGAGAGTTCTGTACTGGAT
>NW_010329877.1:21934-32005 GCF_000700745.2 Antrostomus carolinensis
ACTCAATAGGGTAGCTAGCATAGCAACATCAGGATGGGCTGGGAGAAAACTGGAGCTGTATGAACATTAAACTGTTTCTGTTTTTTAGCATCCTTAAAATGGTTCTAGTTCAAACAAGTGAGCTTAAATGCCTTGTGATATTATTATGTAAGCCTTGTCCTTAAGCTCAAATCTTTCCTCCCTTGAGACCTCTTTGCCAGTGAATATTTTTGACCAAAGCACATCTTTACCTGGGCTGTATTCTCTTTCCTCACAAGGTATGTTATTAAAGGAGTATGTTTGTAAATATACCTTTGTGCATCCATTGTTTGGGAAGAAAAAATTAATGTGGCTTGTAGTAACAAAAGCACTGCACAGTATTTTCAAACATTTCTTAAAGGACATAGTGAACTTGAAATGTTAGGGAGTTAAAAGATTAATGTGGTAAGTGCCTCAAGGTTCCCTTGAACTAGCTGTGATTACTTAAGTATTGTTTGATATTTTAAAATAACTTATAGCACAGAAATTGCCATGTTGGATTGGATTATTTACTAATCCATCTCTGGTCCAGTGTCAGACACAATAGGATCCTGGTCTAGACAGGAAAACCCAGAGTAATGTGCAAGACTTGAAGCAGACTTATAGAATGAAAGTTTGCTCACTCTCATCAGCATGGATTGTATTTAAGCAGGAAGATTTTTATTTGGTGTCTCCCCCTCCTTTTTAAAAGTAAAAACTCATGCAGATGGGAGATGTTATGTGCATAGAACAAGTGGAAAAATGTTTTGCTTTGGTACTCTCTCAGTTCCAATCTTTCGTATTTGAAACAATATGCAACAAAACTGTGAAGTATTAGAGAGAACCAAGCTTCTTAAATTGCTGCTGTTTGTGTAAATGATGCCTTTTTCTCTTGCGGTTCTGTTTGAGATAAAATGAAAAGTATTTTTTGTCTTAACCTTGTGATCTGATTTTACTGTGTGGCTGCTCCTTCCTTTATGTACTGTGCTGTGAAGTGTGGTATGCAGGTTGGTTTGGTGCTTGTCTCTGTTCTCCGTGAACTGATGGGGAGGAACTGTAAGCTAGAAAGTCCAGCCTGAAGTGAGCTGACTGAATAAAAGCAGATGCTGTACCAGGCTGCCAAAGAGAATTGGGCCTGTGATAATTGGAAAGATTCCCATTCTGAAAGCAAAGATGGGAGGTGTTGGGGGCTCAGAGGATCCCTGTGTTTAGTGAACACCTGGAATCAGTGTCTGGAGGCTATTTTCAAAGTGCTGATCTGTCCAGCTGAAATAAGAGCTGAGGGCTCTTCTTTTCAAATCAAGCTTTCTGTTGGGTTAGAATAGCTTGTAGAAAATGGAACCAGGCCTTTTCAGCAGAAAGAAGATAAAACATGCCAAACTATTTCAGGTAGCCAAGGCAGGTAAGAGGTGGAGGTGTGTGAAGCCTTCTTTCCCTCCCTGCCACTGATGTAAAACACAGGGAGTGCATTTCGGAGTTTTGTGTGTGTGGTGGTTTGGGTTTTGTTGGTTGGTTGTTTTTTTTTTGTCTAGTGGCTGCTGATGGACTAAAACGTTTTCTGCACCTATTTTGGTCATCACTTGGTAGCAAAATGTTTCTTCTAATGAAGTCATGTCTGTTGCAGAATGGCATTCTTGTTAGAGAGTGATACATTTTAGAATAGTGTGTTAGAAACCTCTGGCATTGAAGCAGCTCTCAACTTTTACCGCCTTTTGCTATAAGCAGAAATAGGATCTGTCAGAGAGCCCAACCTTCCAATGCAGGTACAGTTCTGGCTTTTCTAGAAATGTATTTACTTGAGATCTTGAGTTCATCTTCTCTCCTTTTCTAGTACCACTTTGACTCAATCCTTACCAACGCCCTTCCTCTGCGTTATTCTCAACTCTCTTGTCAGCAAAGTTAACAATTGCTGTGCCTCTTGGTGGGGAGTAATGGGCAACTATTGCAAGAACCATTTTCTAGCACAAGTTGTTCTTGCTGGAATTGCTTTTGAATTCTCATTACTTGTGTAAAATCTCTTCCAGAGATACTCTGATATGAACAGCATAGTGAAAGGAAGATCAATCTTTTGAGTAGGAAGAAATATGAAATTCTGGATTTTCCCGAGTTATACTCTGCTGACCAAGTTAATTTCTTTCCTGGTTTAATGAAATAATCATTCTCTTTCTGTGGTACCCATGAATCTGTTCAGTGAGGGCTTGAAATCCAGCTAACTTTTCTAAGAAGGACAGAAATGGGATATCTGGCTTTGAGAATGTATTCAGTATCAGTTAGAGGAGTCAGCTGTTCATCAGTTCGCTAGCTTGGGCAGTTTTTGGTGACACTGCACAGCTCTGCTATTTATTAACTTGGTTCAGAAGATGATGCTTTAACCTAGTTACGAATTTTTTTTTACTCAGTTTTGCTGGCACATTTGCAAATAACATTTCTGACTGTATGTTCTTTGGATTCCCAGAGTTAAAGCTTTGTGGCTTCAGGTGATTTTCTGCAAATTTAGCAGCCAAGGTTGATGGCATCAAGCCTATTTTGTGACAAACCTTTCATTTAGACCTGATGGTTTCCAGTGTGACTTTGGCAGAGACATCATCTGCCTTCTGGATAGCTGTCCCACTTGTCAAGGTGACAGAACACCTATCGGTTTGCCTGTCTGCAAGTAGCTGGCAAGGGGAGATGCAATTGGCACTTTGTAATAGCTGATATATTTGGAAGGCTGGTAGAGAGGAAGAGTGGAAAATGCTCTGGATCTGTTTTTTTGGTTTGTTTTTGTTTTTGTTTTTTTTTTTCTAATTGGGTAGACATAGGTCTTGGAAAATATGTGTGCTCCTGTCTATGGGGCTTACGATAGCTGCTAAAGATAAACATGCTATTTCTCAATGTCAGTCTTTTGACTGTAGTTAGATATTTAAAATAACTTTTTTCTAGAGTATTTATCTCTTTCTTGTATCAGGTACCATTCTTTTAAAAAAATGATGTGTCTAGGTCAGTAAAGTTTCACAGAATCCTAAAATCCCAGGTTGGAAGGGACCTCAAGGATCATCTGGTCCAACCTTTCATGGCAAAAGCACGGTCAGGACAGCATGGCCCAGCACCCTGTCCAGCCGAGTATTAAAGGTGTCAAAAGTTGGTAAAAATTTTGGAGGTTACAAATTAAACCCCAAACTTTGCTTTAGAGTCAGCCATTCTGTTTTATGTCTTCATGATGCACGTTGGTTCAGTATTTACCAGAACTGACTTTCATGGCAAGTCTCTAGTACCGTATGGGGAGACCTGATTGTTGCCTTTCAATATTTAAAAGGGACTTATAAGAAAGATGGGGACAAACTTTTTAGCAGGGCCTGTAGTGATAGGACAAGGGGACGTGGTTTTAAACTAAAAGAGGGGAGATTCAGACTAGATATAAGGAAGATATTTTTTACAATGAGAGTGGTGAAACATTGAAATAGGTTGCCCAGAGAGGTGCAAGCCCCGATGTCAGGTTGGACGGGGCTCTGAGCAACCTGATGTAGTTGAAGATGTCCCTGCTCACTGCAGGGAGGTTGCACTAGATGACTTTTAAAGGTCCTTTTCAACCCAAACCATTCTATGGTTCTATGATGTTAGTAGTTAAGTGTCAGACAAATCTGGTCATATACAGTGTTAAAAGAACTGCGCTTTGGTGTCTAAGATTGCAAGGGCTACAAAATAAAACCTTTCAGAATTGAACCAGTTACCAAAGTTTTAGCATTCGTATCATGAATCCATGGCTTTTGTCAGGGAGAACGGAATGCTTTTGATATTAAGTTGGGATTTGGATCTATGGTGGAGGCACTGCATCACTACATGGAATTTGATGGAATTGTATCTGACAGGAATCTTACTGACGGCTCCAAATTGCACGTGGGTTTTCGTAGTTTTAAGGAGCCGTCTCTCACTAGGTTGTTTCTTATCTTTTTCTGTGCTTGGTAATTTGGAATCGTTAGGTTTGTACGTGCTCCCCCACTGCATTTTCCCTCCTTGCTGTGCTAGGGGAGTTTAAGGGACTTAGTTGAAATGAGAAGGAAATAACAACCTTCTCCTCCTCCACAAACTGCTGCGTTTGTCAGAGGCAGCTTGAGGGCCCAGGTTGTCTTGCTGTTGTGGAAGAGCTACAATTCCCTTCTGTCTGAACAATAAGCTTTGTATCTGTTTGTACAGTAATGAACTGCTTTTGTTTCCTTCAGAAACGTACTCCGCTGTCTGGAGCGTTTCCATTTACAGACAACCCTTGCCAAATTAATTTTATTTAATTATCTCCCAGGGCTAAGCTTGAATACATTTTGTGTTAAATTCACCGTTTCTCCCTCTTCTGAACGAAGTGGACTTAATATCCTTGTTAAAATCTGATTAAAACTAAAATTGAGTTTTTTGAAGTCTGATTATCCCATGAAATGGAATTTTTAAACCTAATTATGAATGGATTTGCATACATTTTTAGCACCATTGAAAAGAAAGTTGAAGTAAATTTATTAATGAAATCCTCTTCTGCTGTCTCTTTGGGCCATGACGATTGCTGGAGAGTGAGGGAGGAGGAGGGAAAAACAGAATAAAAACCCCTCCCTCTTTTGAAATATACCCTCTGTCCCCCCACCCCCCAAAATTAATTCCAGAGCTGATTTGACCCTGCCTCATTTTTATTCCTTTCTGCCACACAGCCCAATTTAGGTAATTGATGGCCTTTCAGAGGATAACTACACAGTTGAGCTGGTTTCGTGTATTTATAAAGCCTTTGTGCTTTCTGAAGGGAGAATATGGGGGGGCAACATTTGTTTCAACTATTATGTTCTTCCCCTTCTTTTCTGAGGTAGCCCTGATACAAAATCAATAGGCAGCTCTCGTTCCTCCTCTCTGAGAAGCTGTATGTTTGAACATTTATTTTAAGCCTGATAAAAAATGGATAGTTTTACAGACTGTGGTGAACGTGCACATGGGATTTATGGTTGTTTATGTACTTCTCTGGGTTTGAAGCAAAAAGTTTATTTGTAGGATATATTTGAATCTCTCCCTACAGTAATTGTGCCCATTCCCTCAGGATTTTGGAAGCAGTCCTCTATGGAAAAAGGAATGGCAGTGGAGGATATATCTGCTTGTCTCACTCCAGCTTTTTGAATCATTGAATCATAGAATCACAGAATCACAGAATGGTTTGGATTGGAAGGGACCTTAAAGATCATCCAGTTCCAATCCCCCTGCCAGCAGCAGGGACACCTTCCACTAGACCAGGTTCCTCAAAGCCTCATCCAGCCAAGCCCGGCCTTGAACCCTTCCAGGGAGGAGCAGCCACAACTTCCTTGGGCAACCTGTTCCAGTGTCTGGCCACCCTCACAGTGAAGAACTTCTTCCTAATATCTAATCTAAACCTCCCCTCTTTCAGCTTAAAGCAGGTGCAGAGGGCAGCAAGATGTCTGTGCAGGGAGGAATTGGTTTCATGTGGGGGCTCGTATTGAACCTTTCTGTATGTTTCTTGCACTGATTGAAAAGTTCATCTCCTTACATGAAAGGAAGAACTTAGAGATGTGGCTTCTTTTTTTGTTTGGTTTTTTTTTGGTCAGTCATCCTCTAACCCACGGTTACAAAGAGCTCTTTGCACTGCACAAGCATTAGTTACAACATTTTGAGAATGTCTTCTTTCTGTCATGTGCTGTGTGCAGATTATTTTTTTTCTCGTCAAAAAAGTATAGTAAATGTGGTAGAAAAAAAGGTGTTTTGGCAATTCAAAAATCCTGGACTTCGTACGTGACTCTGCAAAGAGCAGATGCTCAGCATGTGGCCAAGTGTTCTGTAAGCATTTGCAAAGTTACTTTTGAGCAGAGGGACTCTTTTTCCATGTGCCTTTGTATTTTTGTTTTCATCCCGTCTTTTCAAAGATTAAGTATGAAATGATGGAGGTATCAAGTTCTACAAGAAATACGTAATTCTGGCGCTGATTCTTCGAGATGCTTCTGAAGTTGGACGTTTTATGAGGGAAGCTGTGGTTCAGAGAAGGAGGATTGAGCTGAGATTGGAGAATGCTTTTAGCTGGCAAATGCTCAAGTTATGAATGGTTGAAGTAAATTAAAAATTTTCTTGGTAATGTAACAGAAAAACTTGAGAATTCAGACAAGCTGAGGAGGGAAGAAGCTAACTGAGGTAGCTGTGCACTAGGGACTTGAAATTGTTTTGTTAATGGCTGCAACCTTCATTTGTGCTTGCTCACTGGAACTATTGTATGAAGTAGACAGCTTTAGCATTTGAGCTATATAATACTTAGCGTATAAACAGGACTCCCATCTACACTTAAGTTATAAATGCTTTGCGGTGTCTTCCCAATTGAGCTCAGGTGGAATCTGAGGAGTCAGGAGTGTCCGATGCACCTTTTCCTCAATTACGGAGCTGTTGTACAAAACCACGCTCACGCCAGAGTGTCTTCCCAATCGAGCTCAAGTGGAATCTGAGGAGTTAGGAGTCTGTGATGCACCTTCTCCTCAATTGTGGAGCTGTTGTACAAAACCACGCTCACGCCAGCACTGAGCAGAATCAGGAGGCTGCAGATCCTGGAGGAGCTGGGAGGAGCAGATCTCCAGTGGGGTAGACATTGTGAAAACTTACAGAGGGGTGATTTTTAACTCTTTATTGTTGTCTGGTTGGTTCCATACCCTTTGTTCAGTGAAAAGAAAAAAAAAAAGTAACTGGTTGTGGCTAGTCCTGTATGCTGTGTTGTACAGCGTGATGAAATAGGATCTTGAAGATAAATGTGTGTGTAAGGAAGGGTACAAAAGTGTTGTGAAACAGGAATGATTGTTTGTTTCTCTTAATGGAGAGAATGGGAGCTCTTTCGCTTCTGTGAATATGTTTCAAATTTTTAGAAGTTGTTAATAATCTGATTATGAATGTCTCCCCTAGTAGCTTCAGGCATTGCAAGTGACTAAAACTCGATGATAGCAGTAAGCCAAGATGGTGTCAAAGTACTTGTGACACCAGTCCAGCCCTTATCTTAATCCCAGTCACAGGAGCCTGTGGCAAAGACATGGGGGAGTCATAATTGCTTTTGGCTGCTCTGAACCCTGTGTGGATGCAGACAGCTGAGCTGATGGACTGGTTTTTGAGAGCGAGCTGGCAAGAGGAGAACAGTAATTGCTGGAATGCTGCTGTTTACATCTTTAATGCGATTACACTATAGCAGTTCCACTTTCTATGAACAAGTCTTAAAGTCTGCTTCTATTTCCTTCTGCCATGAATTATTCATTATTTATGGATGATGGTGATTGGGGTTTGGCTTTCACAGGCAGGTTTATTACATCCACTTAGCTCTGACTGCTTTGGCATGCTCTAAGACTCAGTTATTTTCCTAGCATTTGTTCTTAATGTTCATCATTCTTCTTGATGTTAAAACTTTCGGAGTATGTAATCCAACTCTGCTTTGGGCATGAGGGACTGAGGGGAGTTGGGTTTTTCTTTTTTTTTATTTTTTTTTTTTTGGTGAGAGGCATAGGAAGAGCTTTTTATTTAAATCTCTGCTTATTGCCAAGGCTGAGGGCAACTGTTTTCTTGTCATGGTGTGTCTTGGATATGAGACACTATATATATATATAGCTTGGGAGATTTGGATGTTAAGGAAAGAAAGCAGAATTTCAGAATGAGGTGTGACTGGTGTGCTCTGCCCTTGAGGGACGGTGGGTTCTGAGGGCTGGTAAGATTGGGATTTTGTACTGTCTTTCTGTAATACTCCTGCTCTGGCAGGGGGATTGGACTAGATGATCTTTCGAGGTCCCTTCCAATCCCCAACATTCTGTGATTCTGGGGTGCCAGCACCTCTGTAGCCACAATGACATTCTTTGAGTTCTTCTATTCTAATGACTTGTGGCATCTGGTTTGTACTGGGACTGCAATGTTTTTAGATCTTGGCATGTCTCATGTTTGTTAGTAGATGCCTAAAGCTGATGTGTTAATGGGCTTCCGTAAAACTTTTGGTCTGAAATATGATTTGTCCTTCACTTTGAATATTGAATTTTTAGAAACTTTCAAAAAAAAAAAAAAAAAAAAAAAAAAAAAGAGAGAGAGAATTACTGCATTTGTTTAAAGTTCTCAAAGCTTTTTTTAGCCAAACAGTTCAAAGAGCGCATCTCGCTAATCAGAGGAATATTTTTGCATCCCCGGGGTGGTCGCAGTGTTTTAATTGGAACTCGGGCTTCTTTGAAGTCCTTTTTAATCCTCCCTGAGCTGGGGGAGAGGGTTTGAAGGCAGCACTGTAAATCTGAAATTTCTTCATTTTATTTACATGTGTCTGGGGACGTGTGTAATTCGTTTTCCTGAAGTTAAGCTCGGTTGCCAGTTTGTGGACAGCTGAGTGAGAAATGTGCTTCATTAAGTGGGGAGGCCTGAGACAGATGGTGAGGGGTTACAGATAGTGAGCTCACGTGCTTATGGATTTGTTAAAACCAGTAACTGAGCAACAGGCTCCGAATGGTAAATGAACTGGGTGGGAAATGATGTGATAGCTAAATGTTGTGATAGCTAGACTAAGCAAAAAGCTAGGATTTAAACTCGTGTTTTAGGATTAACTTGTTAGTATGACACGTAAAAATAGTGTTGCATGCTGATATTTGATTGCTTTGCAAGTGAAGAAACACAAGATTTAGGGTATGGCTCAACCATCTAGCTATCCATGGCTTCAATCATCCTTTAAATCAAGATGGGGTTGAATTTTCTTACACTGGAGATAAATTACAGAATTTTTTGGGTGTCCCTAGTGAAACTCTTTGTGCCTCACTCGGATTCTAAAATTAAGGCCTTACTTTGGTCTGGTTTCTAGAGAAATCTAGTCTTGCCTCAAGTGGATGATGCACTTGATGTATCCACCATGAATACAGCCTCAGCTGTAGCCGATGCCTTTCATGCCATCTTAATACAGATAACTTGTAGGAATATGCTGCTGCTGACAACACAAGCATTTTCCTTAGACATTTTCTACTTTATTTGTTCCACTATTGATTTTCATGATAAAGATCATTTATCAGCCATGTGGTTTCTCTACTTCAATAAGGTTTTTAACCTCCAATATTTGCTGAAACTAAGATGTCTTACTTTATTCTTCTGCCAGAGGTGAGACATCTGCTGTGAAAAGCTTTGAAATAATTTTGCTTGTGTTTGGATAGTTTTTAATTAATCAAAGCAACAGGCTTAACCTCAATTTTCTATCTGAAAGAATAACTTGGTATTCCAGCTGAACATATAAGCAGTATGCTTTTAATTCTAAAATTGTCGTAATAAATTTACCTGTGACTGACATTATTGGATGATATTAAAAAAACAGTTAAAATAACTTTTACTGTAGCTTAAAGTTGCAGTTTAAAGTGGCCATTCCTGCCCTGAGATTGAAGAGGTATGTGATTGTAATCAGAAGTAAATAAGAATAATATATAGGATGTCAAATCACTTTGTATAAAAGTAGCTGAAGATATGGTCTAGACTCCCACAAGGACGTGTAGACAATCATTAATAGTATTTCCTCTTGCTCAAGATTAGGGATTTTGTGTTACTGCCTAGCTAATATTTTCAGCTGATAAGAGTCTGGGAAAACAATGTGATCAATAAAGCTGTTGAAAACGATACAAAAACTTAGGTAAATTAATATTCTGCAAGGATTATCTCGGACAGGTTTCAAAAGAACAAGACTGTCTATTTAGTGAAATCTGTAAAACAGTCAAATATACATATATTGTCAGTGCTTAGTCTTGGTTACAGTTTTAGCTCCTTTTCTTATCAGACAGAAGCCCTGGTTATCTGTAAAATGATGAGTATGTTGGATGTGAGTTGTGGCTTGGTTTTTTGTGGTGTGTTTTTTTTGTTTGTTTTTTCTTTCCTCCTTTATTGAAAAGAAACTGATGTTGTTTGACTTCTAGGCTGGTCTAAATGTCTTTAAATGTCTTGGAAGTGACCTAGCAGAATGGAACCAGCAGAGGTTCAGTAAAATTATGTCAGGATTTCTAACTCTGTTTATTTGCATAAACATTCTTGCCTATTTTAAAAGCTAAGGAGTTAAGTTTCTCCTTGAGATCATTCTGTTGTAACCAGCCATTC
>NW_010329877.1:32021-38318 GCF_000700745.2 Antrostomus carolinensis
TACCTTCTATTCATTGACATGAAATTTATAAAGAGGCAGCTTCTGCCTCATCTTCTGGAATTGTCATTTATTACCTTTATTTTGGCTGTCAGGTTGCTTTCCCAGGTTTGTGTAACCCCAGTAATTGGCCTGGAATAGTTTTCAGGGTTTCTAATGATCCTCTGTTGAGTGATGTCTCTTTGCAAGTTCCAGCATCTGTCTGTTCACAGTTTGTTTCCAATGAATGTATCTTTGTGGTTTTCAGATACTATTTTTTTACTTTTCATTACTTTCAATTATCCAAATATCTTGAGAATCTTAGAAATACCCATGTGGGTAGAATAAATAATTGGTATTCTGCCACGATTCTGTTTTTTAGATTATTTTTATTTACCCACCACAGCCCCCTTGTGAAGCCTTAATTTTTCCCAGCAAGTAGTTCACTTTATCTTCTCTGCCCAACTCTAGACTGTCATGATGATTTTTCCCAATCCATTGACAAATGGCAACCAGAGGAAAAACCACCATAGTTATGACTCCCTAAAATAAGTTATTTTATTCATTTCATGGCATTATTTTACCCTTTAGCTGTTACTTTTTTCTCGTTAGGTTCATGATGGGGTAAAAGACTTAGAATAGTTTTTGCTGCTCCTGCAGTAAAATGAAACATTGCATTATTAAATGTGTTTACATTTTGTGCTCGAAATCTTAAAGGCAGTAGGTATGAAATCATATGCCACAATAATTTTTTTCAGCATCATCATTAATATATAATTACATTCACTAAATTAAACTGCAAATTGAGAAAAACCACTTGCTGCTTTAATTGTAAAGATCGTGCTGATATCTACTCTGGTATGTGAGCAACAACAGCCATTTTTGAAAAGTCTTTATGATCATTTCCAACTTCACTACTTCTGTGCTGCTGCTGGTAAATAGTTAAAAGATTCTTTATAAGTTTGTGTGGTGGGGTTCTTTTTTCTTTCTGTCTCTAATCTGTGATTTTTTTGGGGGGAAAAAGTTGAGCAAAAAGAACTGTTATCCACAGATGTCATTTTAAAACCTTGAATAGCACAAGGCTGTAATTAGTTTAGGATTTCAAACTCATTATGAATGAATCCTTAAGGATCACCCTCTTTAATATAGGATTTTTTTTTTTTTTTAATAAGAGATGAAGCAGTGATGAGATACAGCCAAAAAATAGAGAAGAGTAGGATTGAGAATACAGTGCTGCGGGCAGTGCTGTCTGACTTGGAGAGCGCTGTAGGAAGCCTCTGTTGCTAGAGACCAAGGATTTTCCTTGCATCATACCAAACAATGGTTTGAAAACATCTCAGAGACAGTGGTTCTTGTGGTTTAGTAAGTGCAGTAGGTTTGTTTTGCTTCCTTGATAACCTGAAAAAGAAAAGACCTTAAGAACTGTTTGTTTTCTTATATTGGAAAAACATAGTATACAGAATATTTAAGAGCTGTGCAAATACGCTCCATGTTTCTGGAGTTGTATATCAAATGGATTTTGCCTTAAAAACTGTTTTGTTTTGTGCAACTGAGTTTAAGTCAAATTAAAATCCTTTTGTGTTACAGCATGATTGAAATATGTAGATTATATCTCCTTTTTTTTTTTTTCCTGTGGGCAATGCACGCTGCAAGAAGGAATTGATTTCATCTGTATCATACTACCAAAGACCGTGGGTTTTTGTTTGTTTTGTCTAAAGAGAGAGTTAAGAACAGGGCATGGCACAGTATGCTTTGATTGTTTTGATAATGTCAAGCATAAGGAAGAGTTTGAGAGTCAATACAGTTTTTAATTTATTCCTCATTTCTGCTACAAATCATTAGCTTTTGTGCCAGGAAACCCGAAGAAGGGCAGCTGAGTGTCGTGGAGAGCAGAGCACGTTCTGCTCCAGTCCTACCAAGTGGTCAGCCTTGTGCTGTGGTGTGAAACAGCAGAGCAATTAAAGGACATCCCTGTGGTTTGGCAGCAGTAGAGCTGAGCTGGGGGGGGGATATACTTGTCATTAGTAAAAGCTCCAGATAGTGATTCTATTTTTCTAGTTAACTCTCTGTTTCCCAGGCTGCTTACATGCTTCTCTGTGGTAGTGCATCTTTTTTCTGTTTAAAATACAGGTTAATTTTAACTCTTAATGTAAGTCCAGTCTTGACAGTGCTAAATGAATCTTGGAGAGATAGCACACAATTATTCATCCAGCCCAAAACTGAAATGACGTGGTGGTGGATCTCTCACAACATAGCTAGTCTGACTTCTCACGGGTTTTTCAGAGCCAGACTGACAGTTCACGTGTCTCACCCTTGAGCCCCCTTAACTGCTTTTTCCATGTGGCTGATGTTACCTGACTCATGGAGTGTAGCACTGTAAGCTCAAGGAGAGCTTGAGGATATGTCTTGATGAGAAGACAGCTGAGCCAGTTAACAGCTTCTTGTTGAAAGGAGGAATTTCAGCAAACTGATTCAGACCTTCAGTGGCAGAAAATGAACCAAGCAGAATCTGACTGCCACTTCCGTGGGAGCAGACAATTAGATTTGCTCCACTGCTTTCACTGAACTGCACCCGGAGAAGAGAAGCCTGGAAGTCTACAGTGATGACTTGTGTGAGCTGGACCCATTTTGGAAAGGCAACACTCTCTGGGCTTGTCACCTAAAAGTGCTCTAGCACTTTAAAAATCAAACTACAGAAAATCGATTTTGTTTTGCCACGTCCTCTCAAAGTTCCAATTTGCACATCATGTGATTCAGTGTGTAATGACCTGACTTCTGGGGGAAGATTTAAAAAAGAATTTAAAAAAAAAGTTAAAAAAACTCCAAACTGACTGTCTTTACCTTCCAAATCAGCAGCTTTGATACTAGTACTTATTCACTCCCTCTCCTTAAGGTCTGTTAAAGCCTTTCACTTGTAAGGTTACATTCAACTATGCAATATCTATGCTTACAAAGTTTTAGTGGTTTGTTCTGTGCTTGTTAGAGAGCAGTGGTGGGGAAGAGAAAGAAGTTGGAAATGTGCAGCAAATGATTAATTTTTTTCAGAAGTAACATTAATTTTATCTTGTTGAGCTTTAAATATATCTTTAAAGTAGAAATGAAACTTGAAAGATTAGTTGTTATGAGGCTGTATTGTTAACTTAGGGAGGAAAAAACCTTTATTCTTTAAAACTAAGATAGTTTTCTTCCTTTTTTTCCCCTTCCTTCTAATTATGGCTTGATTGGATTAATTGCTAATGTTGCAGTTGCTTCAAAAGAGACATATCAATTGTCTTTAGGATTGTCAAGACACTTATAAATACTTAAAATGCTTTCTTACAAATATGGTGTTTTTTTTCTGCTGCAAGTGGTTAATGGGGACGTTTGCTTTGGTAAAGAGCAGTTGAATTTGTTGATTCTTTCAGTACACAAATCTGAGGTTTCTTTTCCAAACGAAGGGAGCCTCAGAACCTGAGTTTGGTTACTGCTTTCAGTTTACACTTCACATTTCCTCCATTAATTTTGTACATAAAGTATTAAGCATGCAATTCATTGGAGAAACAGTGTAAGGTATACCTTAGTTTTGGTTTTTTGACAGCTCTTAGCACCTTCATTAGGATAAATAAAGGTAAGTGTTAGCTCTTCAAAACATTTTAATCAAAGTATTACAAAACACTGAATGTGTTTTAATTGCCTCAGGAATTTTGAGAATTTATTTTTGTGAACAATGTGTGTAGCAAGTTCCTTACCATATGGTTTAGTTTATGTAGGAAGCAATAGAAAGTGAGGATATAGGCATGAAGACGTTGACAAATAGGTGTAGCTACCTGAACTAGAGCTTGAAGGGGCTTTTTTTGCAAGAACTTTTGTAAAACTCTCAAAACTTGCAGGCCTGGGCAGCAGATTTTAGTAGCAGTGTTTGCTGAAGGGGAGGTAGGATGCGCTCCCAGCGAGGTGATACGTATTTCAAGGGGAAAGGGATGTTGAGCAAGTTGCTGTTTTCTGATACAGACTTGGAGTTAATGTGACCAAATTAAACTTAAGGACTCTGTGTTGCTGTTTTGGGAAGGTCTGTATCTGCTGTTGTGATTGTTATTTGCTATATTTTCTTGAAGGGCAAATCATCACAGGAACTGAGCTGCTTTTGGACTAAGGGGACTGAACTAGGGGAAATGGGTTTTTGGATTAAACAAGGGGAAATGGGTTTAAACTGAAGGAGGGGAGGTTTAGATGAGATATTAGGAAGAAGTTCTTCACTGTGAGGGTGGTCAGACACTGGAACAGGTTGCCCAAGGAAGTTGTGGCTGTTCCTCCCTGGAAGTGTTCAAGGCCAGGCTGGATGAGGCTTTGAGCAACCTGGTCTAGTGGAAGGTGTCCCTGCTGCTGGCAGGGGGGTTGGAACTGGATGAGCTTTAAGGTCCCTTCCAACCCAAACCAGTCTGGGATTCTATGACTTGCTGGTGAAGTTTAAGAAATAAGTGGGAGTCCTGTAAACCAGAGAGAGAGAGGGAGGAGTTAAAGCAGTTTTCGAGCTCAAATATACTAAAAGGATGTTAAAAATATCTAGAAAAATGCTAATTAAACAGACTTCCAAAAATAAGTAATTCTGAATAGTTCAGTATGTGTGTTATTGGTTTGGTAGTTTCAAGCTAATTTAATTAAAAAAAAAAAAAAAAGCAGTGACGAACTTAGTCCTCCAAATGGAGTTGACTAAGTGCTGTTTTGCTATTTAGTTTTACTTTTGTCTTGCACTTCCATAGTTAAAATTTAATGTCAGATATCTAGCTACAATCAAACATCTTCCTTTGCTGTGAATTTTGAAACATTTTATAGAAGCAATAAAAGTTGACATTCTAATAAATTATAAATTAAAAAATATTCCAATTTTTACTTTAACATCATCTGGTTACTGAGTCTTGGTTTAATGTTACTTCAACAGCTAATTCTGAGTGTGTAACTGTCATAGCTTATACTGAAATGGTAATAGATCTTTAATTAAGGCAGTTCAACAGACTTTTCTGGAAAATGTCTATAAAATGTCAGTTCTGTGCATTAAAAAAAAGGCATAAAAAATTGCATAAGCCATTTTCCTTGTTAAAAATACAAAAAATGTGCCAGTGGATGTTTGAAAGTCATTGAGTGACTTGCATGGACATCCTATTAAGTTAATTTTTCACTTAATTTGAACAGTTTTAGGTTTTTATCACTTTTAAATTGTTCCTTTTCAAATTATCGGCACTTCAAAGGAAGTCAGAGAGCTTTGGTTAACAGCGTTTTGTCCCTCTCCTGCTCTGCTGGGCTGCTGGGCTGTGCTGGACTCATTTGCTCGTTTAGGGCAAAAAACCCCTATTTCCAAATTAGGCTTAAATTCTTCAATTGTTTTTGTTTTTTGATATTTGTTTACATGTTATTGCAGAAGGAAAAGCAGCCTTGGGATGGGATGGTGGGACAGAGGAAGAATGTTGTAGCTTTTGGCTCCTTGTGCTTTACCCAGGAGAAAGGAGCTGAAGTCAGTGATTTAATCTGCACCCGCCTTTTGAAAACCACTTTGTCATTTGTTCTTGGTGTTACCTTTGTGATGACAATACCCTATGACTCAGTTTTAGTAACGTGCTGCTCTTCAATCACACTATTAACTGTGTGTGTTTGATTTACAGGATTTTGCATGGCTGATCCAAACTGTGCTTGGTGTTTTTGTGGTTCCATGGGCTCTGTCCCTATGGGGAAGGAAGCGGTCTGCAGGGCAAACTTAGTGCAGAAAGCAGCAGCTTCTCAGAAGGGGAATTCTGGGTGTATTTATGTCAGGATAGAGGTTTCAAACTTCCCTCAAGTAGCAGTGGTGATTCAAGTAGTGTTGCTAAGCTCTGTTGTCATACAGATTCTCTTCAAGCAGGTTTCTTGGCTTTTTAATGCTGTTCCATAGGGAATGGATGGAGCTTCACAAAAATTATATACAGCTGGCTTGTCAGACAAAGGCTCTCACGGACAGAACATGTGAAGTGTGTGTTGGGATGATGACAGATTGCTCTTTATGTGGCACTGATTTCAGCTTGTGAAGTGAGAGGGCAGCGTACAGCAGTGAGGGCTGGTGGGTATTTGCAGTGCTTCAGGGGTTGACCAGTTCTCTTCAAATTGAAAGCTCATCTGATTTAATTTCACTGTGCATGCAGTGTTATTCCTCTACTTGGAACTGTGTAAATTTGTCTTTTGCAAAATTGTATGAGATCAGGATGGGATGTAGACCTCGGAAAGAGGCTTTGAAACCTCTCAGTAAAGGTATTTGACAGCAGAGTCCATGCAAGGGGTGTCTGTTTCTGATCATAGAATCATAGAATGGTTTGG
>NW_010329878.1:0-40267 GCF_000700745.2 Antrostomus carolinensis
GGCCGCGCCGACGGGTCACGAGGCCGTGCCGGTGGCCGTGGCGCCCTCTAGCGGCCCGGCCCCCTCATGGCAGCGGGGCGGTGCCATCCTGCCGCCGTGGCGCGGGAGGGAAGGACGCGGCTCCAGAGCGCTGAGGTCACGGGTTCGAGCCCCGCTCCCCGGAGTAAGGCAGTACGTAGAGGAGACTGAGCGGTGACCTAATTAATGTTTACAAATATGTTAAGGGCGAATGTCATGAGGATGGAGCCAGGCTCTTCTCAGTGGTGCCTCTTCTCAATGGGTGTGAGCTGGAACACAGGAGGTTCCACTTAAACTTGAGAAGAAACTTCTTTACAGTGAGGGTGATGGAGCACTGGGACAGGCTGCCCAGGGAGGGTATGGAGTCTCCTTCTCTGGGGACATTCAAAACCCGCCTGTAATTTCGTTTAGTTTCCTGCTCTGGCAGGGGCATTGGACTGGATGATCTTTCGAGGTCCCTTCCAATCCCCAACATTCTATGTGATTCAGTGCCAGCTCCCCGTACTGACCTCGGTGGGTAATTTGGGTTCACCTCCGCGCTCTGCGGAGCGGACCCCCTCCTCTGCCTGTCTGCACTGAAAAGACTTTGTCAGGGCGGCTCGAATTTAACGAGAGTAATGTGTTTATATAGTAAAACATCAGGCAATGAACAACCTTCCTGCGCAGCCCCACGGAAGCTCCCATTAACTCAGATTATTTAAATGCTCCCTCCCATTGTACACACAGTAATTTATCACCTCACCGGGACAGGGTGCCCAGCACCCCCCTCCTGGCAGCTGGACCCATTTTGGTCCTTGTTTTGTGGCTCTGGATCCCACGTGGGGCTTGTGACCAAGTCCAAGGATGGCCTTTGCATGAAGAGAAGAGGGGGAGATGCGGTTCCTTCTCACCTCCTGGCCACGGAGCAGCTTCCCAGTAACTGAGTGAACTGCTGTTCTTGTTTTAATAACCATTAGTGTCTCCCTGCAAACTCTGAAAGTGTTACAACAGCAGAAAGCATGGACATCTACTGACTCTTGCTTACTGCCCAGCTGCCAGGATGGCGGGAACGCCGTGTTTTCTTTAGGCTATAAATCCCTCAACCCTGGGATGATCTATCTTCTGTGATAGTCAGTGTCCTCATCCCAGCTGGAACCTTTGTACGCTACTGTAATATAAATATTTATTAGCTGGCTGAGGTTTCAAGGCTCTGCCTTCATCCTGATGGCACGGCTCTGTTTGGGAGCAGCATGGTGGATTCTGAAGGCTGGATGTGCTGTGGGAAGGGAGCAGCACTGGGGGAAGGTGCTGAAGGATCCTTCTCTGTGCTACTGTCTCTGTTTCCACCTGCTATGGGCCACCTAGTTGCACCAAGGGCAGTTGAGATTGGATGTGAGGAAGAATTTCTTTGCTGAAAGGGTTCTGAGGCATTGGAAGGGGTTGCCCAGGGCAGTGGTGGAGTCCCCATCCCTGGAGGGATTGAAGAGTCTGTAGAGATAGTGCTGAGGGACATGGGTTAGTCGGGGACTTGTCAGTGTTGGGTTCATGGTTGGACTCGATCTTAAAGGTCTTTTCCAATCTAGGCAATTCTATGATTCTGTGAGCTTTCAGGTGGCAAATGCTGTGGGAAGGTGGATTAGTGTCTCCTGTATATTCATAAGCCACTCTGAACCATGTGGCCTTTAATGGCCTGAGATTTCTAGGCACTAGTATAGCAAAATTCAACAATATTTATGGCAGAGTGGGATAAATCCCCTCTGAAAAAGCATCTTTTGACAATGTTGTTTCACACCGTCCTACAAGATATATATATATATATATAAGAAATACTAGAGGGACTGGAGTCACTGGGTGATGCTCTCACCCTCCTGTATTTTGAGAGACACCAAGCTCAAACACTCCATATTTTTAAATTGCTTTTTATTGAAATGTAGCACATTAGCAAACCCTAACTAATCGGTATACACTATTAACATATTGGCATATACCACATAACTACGATACAGTGTTATACTTACATCAAAACATGTTCAAGAAGTTCTGCTGCTGTCAAGCTACAATTTCACAAGGGCTGGAAAGATCTGATTGTCGGGAGGGCACCGCAGTGCCTGCTGCACCCGTGTCCCTGCAAGTGTCCCCGTCGCTCGGCCAGACCCCCGGGAGCTGCTGGCATTTTAGGTTACGTGGTCACACCGGTGTGGTCCACCTTGCAGGAAGCCAGTTGAAACAGACTTTTCATTTTACACGCACACAAATTGGGGTTGGTTTTGCTGTTGTTGTTGTTTGTTGCAGTCTCTCAAGCCCAAAGGCTGGGGTGTCCCCTCTCCGCTGGGATAAAATGATCCTGTTTTGGTGGATTCTGTGCATAGTTAGCCATGGCCTTGAGCAGGTGATCCCGAACAGGCACAGTCAGACAGAGAAGCTTTTAGTATTTAAGCATCTACTTGCAAACTGCAGCAGGGTGGACTGGGCAAGCAGAAAAGCGATGCTGTCACTCAGTTTGCTCCCCTTTATACAAGAGTAGTATGACAGATCTTACCAGTTCTGGGAGTTAAGTCTAGACATACAGGGTGGAAAAAGGCTACCTGCTGATGTGATAACAACTGAGAAAGCTTCTTGTTCATGTAGCACCTTCCAGGGCAAACACAAAGCAGATTCCTGTTGGGTGAGGGGCTGGGATGCTGCCTTGCTGCCTGCAACACGGGAACCGCACGACTCTGCAAAGAGGAGCTTTGCTTTAACGGCCCCAAACGCCCTGTTAAACCTTCCTGGCTTGAGAGCAGCAAAAACCATCAGTTTTATTTTCAAGCCCAGACTTTCCTGTGCTGGAGCATGGGAGGGTTGCTGAGCTGTTGAGCTGTTTTCTGTAAGATCCTCCCAGTGCAGCCCAGGTACGTGCAAAGGCTGCGGGGCAGATACAGCCTTGACGGCCCGAGACAGCCAGAGGGTGTTACAGACACAGGCACAGTAGATCGAGAGCAAATCTAGAGATTAATGCTGTCACCACAAACCAGCAGAGCTGCTCGGATGGGAATCGGTGGCTCTTGTCCCCCTGAGGGGTTTGGGCAGCTGAAGACCAAGTGAGAACCAAGCAAAGGTGAGTCCCAGAGTATGTGGGAAACAGCAAAACAAAGGTAAACGGTGCAGCAAACACAGACAGCTGAGCTCGGGGCAGAGATTAAAAAACTTCTTGCTCCTGAGGGGCTCAGCCACAGGGAGCTGTGGGTGGATGCAAGCACAGAAGGGAATAGCTCATGCCTGGCAGGAGCGAGGGAGCCTTCATGTGCGTGTCCAGCAGATTTCTGGGCTGCGAAACCCCCGTCCCAGCTGTATGACCCTGGTGCAGGTTACACCTCAGCCTTGCAAGGAAATCCCTATAAATATCTTCAACTTTCCATGAAACCCTATGTACTTCTTACTTTACAGTGATATTAATACTTATTAACTCTTTAGGGAAGGGACTATTTTTGGGCATCACCTTATACCACAAGGTCCCCACGCCCAAGGACCCTGGACATTATTGCCATAAAAAGATTAAATATTCAGACATTATTGCACAACCTACACATCTATCTCTGTTCATTTGGGCATCTCCTTGAGGCTAGGGGGCTGAGGAGCAAAACGATGCTCCATGCAAGGATGCACAGAATGAGCATCCCACAACAACAGGCCACGTCCCACACAACCTGCTTTGGCCAAGAACAACCCACCAGGAACCTCCATGCTCCCACGGACCGTGATGCTGGTTTGGAGCGATGAATCCCCTTCAAGGGGTTGGCTGGCATGGTGATGGCACAGTGATGAAGAAGATGCTGGAGGCCAGGTGGATGTCAGTGCCTGCACAATGGGGATCTTCACTTGGCTCTCAGGAGGAGGAAACTGATAGTAATTGATGGGGTGGAAGGGCAGAGATTAATTGGGGAGAATTAAGAGAGTGTGGGAATGTTACATGCTTTAAAAAAGAATTAAACAATTGACATAAAAAGGTGTCAATCAGTGCTGCTTTGCAATGGCTCATGCAAGCAGCTTTCACCCCCCCAGAGCACTTCACAAGCACCAGGTAAACCTGATGGGTCCCTGCAAGGTTGGAGTTTTGGCCAACAGGACATCACAGCCCTGTGCTAGGAGCAAAATCCTGCCCAGAGCCCTGCTTTTGTCACTGCAGCCCATGAGGAAGGGGTGGGGTGTACCACTTTTTCTCTTGATTATTTCAAAGACATTGGAAACAAGGCAGAAATGAGCACCAGCCTGCAGAAGTACAGTCTGCCTTTCTCCTGATTTCCTCCCAATCTGGTTAATTGGAGCATCTTTCCCTCTCTCATCCCCTCCTCCGCTCAGCGGTTTCCACCCAGCATGCCGGAGCACATGCTGCCCCTACGGCAGTACCCTGCGGTGCAGCAAGTCTAGCAGGGAAAGGAAAAAGTGAAGGTATCTTTAAATACAGCAGCACATATGCAAGCTGTCATGGCACATCACAGCTCGGGCTAGAAAATCAGGTCACATATGGATGTGTAACACGAGGTGAAAAAGGAGCGAAAGCTTCACTTGTGAAGTTCAAGGTGCTTCCTGGGGTCCCTGCCCTGAGCCCTCCTGCCTTTCTCTCCCCACCCCAAAGGGCCAGCAGCATCAGCCCCCAGGCTCTTGTATTTGCCCTGCCATGCCTTGGCTCGTGTGCTGCTTTCTTTGTCGTAAAAAACAGATGACTATTAGCTAAGCAAAAAAAAAAAAAGGTATTTTTAACAATTTTAAGTCAACTCACTCCCCAGTAATCAGGCTGCAGAGCTGCCTGAACTTCAGCTCAACCCTGGTGCCTTCATCCTTCAGCCCAACCCTGGTGCCTTCATCCTTCAGCTCAACCCTGGTGCCTTCATCCTTCAGCTCATGACCTACAACTGTGGCATTATTTCAAACCTAAACTGGGCTAAATGAGTCCTGGAGCCTCAGCGTTGACCCTTGCCTCCTGCAGACCTCCCTCTGCTTTTCAGTAGCTGGTAAAGCTCTTGGCTCTCCCAAGCCTTTGCACTGTTTTACATGGGCGTGTTTAAAGAAAACAGATGTGTAAAAGTCTCATAACTAGTCCTAAACACATTTATTTAACTATTTTTTGTCTGTCTTTGGCTTATGGAGGGTATCTGGCTATGTTTAAAGAAAACAGATCTGTAAAAGTCTCATAACATAGTCCTAAACACATTTATTTAACTATTTTTGGTCTGTCTTTGGCTTATGGAGGGTATCTGGCTATTCCTATAGCATCCTCAGGTGCCAAGGCAAGCATCCTAGAAGCAAGGGGACAGTGCAAACAGATACCAACACATGAGCTCACTGGAGGGAGTAATCGTGAGTGTCATTAAATAAATTTTAACATGCTTCAAATTTAATACTGAATGTTAGTATTATAGGTAAAAAGCACACTTACAGTCCATTTTTTTTTACTGGCAATTATCCTCTAAGAACACAAGCAAACCTTGATTTTACAAATGTCTTACGGGAACATGCAAATCTTTCAAAGAACAGGAGGGTGGGAAAGAGAAGGTGAAGTGCTAGGGTTTAAATAGTTCTAGGGAAACACTTGGAGATAAAAGCTTTTTTTTTCTATGTAGAAGTCATAAAATTAATGTTTTCTGTTCAAAAGCACTTTTTTTTTTTTAACCTTCAGAATGATTTTCCAAGTTACTGGCACTTACAGTTCTTGGTAGATTGCAGTATATTTTACTTCTATGAAATGACTCAACCATACACAGCACCACTGCAGCAAAACAAGAACGACGACGCTCATCAAGCTTTTTTTATATACTGATTAATATTAAAAGGAAAACCTCAAACTTACCAGCACAGCTCAGAAAAATCACCTATGTTGCTGTGGTGCCTCCTCTCCATCCTAAATATGACTAAGTGGAAGAATGCCTGCTACAGCACGTCCCAGCACACACGTAGGGATCAATTGTTTGAACTAGCTTTTAATTTTCCCAGTGTTGGAAGATATTCCAAATCCAGGATGTCACTTATAATTGTCAGCTCCCTTATCTGAGATGCTACAGCACAAATCCTTTTTTATATCACTGTGCCAGACTCTGATCTCCACAGAGGCAAACCTTCCCTCTCCTGCTTAAAACTAAGAAGTTAGGTTCGAAATCAGGAGATTTAACAAAATACAAATGACATTGTTTATTATTTTGTCTTTGGGGGCTTTGTACTTTCTAATGTTTCTTCTAATTTCCATGCCTTTTCTAGCTTTCCTGCATACTCTGGTGCAAATGTTGGAGCTGAGAAAACATCAGTTTTGGTTTTGTGCCGAAACTGTGCCCCGGTGATGTTCCCAGTGGCCCTGGGGCAAATCCTGTGTCGGGCTGAGGCAGCCCCTACAAGGATTTGCTTGGAGCATCCACACCCCACGCAGTGCCACAGTGGGGTCTCCTACCCAAAACCTCACTGACGGGGCTCTGCGCTGAGCTCGTGCTTTCACCGCGGTGCCAGTGGCCAGGGCTTGTGGCACAGGGTAGGCTGTCACGTGCTTGTTGGAAACACCCAGATATCTTTGTATTTAACCATGAACTCCCAGGTGTTTGTCGGTTTATTGTAACCTGACTGCTCACCACCGTTCAAAACAAGCCCTATAACATCCTGGAGAGACGGTGATTTTTCTCTCGGGCGTTTGCTTTCGGAAGTTCCCCGCTCTCTCCTGTCTGCCTGCTGGATCTCGCAGGTTTAATTACAAAACCAGGGGTTGCTCAATCAGCCCTTCTGCCACCCCCAAGCCCTGGACGGGCCCGAGCGCAGCTCAGCCAGGCTGGGTTTGGGAGCTCTGCCCGGGCTCGCCGGTGCTGCTGGGAGCTGCCCCGCTTCGCCCATCCGCAAGGAGAGGAAGGATGCTGACCACGACCTGCTGCCACTCAAACCACTGGCTGGCGTTCTCTGCAACCTTCACTTCTGCTTTGTAGGAGAAAGTGGGTGCTAAAATTGTGCTCTTAAAAAGTCTGGTGTGGAAGCGTATTTCTAGAGTGAGCTGAATGACAACAAAAGTGCATTTGGTAAATATAAACGTGGGTATTATGAGAAAAACCTCCCTACGCTTCACACCACCCACTCTTGAATTATCAGATTAAATAAAGCTGACGCACAGCAACAAAAGTCAAAGCACGCTCGGCAAAGAGGATCATTTCCTTATTTTACAGTGCTGGGTTTTTCTTTTTTCTCTTAAACATCCGTGTTAAAAGACACAGCTCAACCACACTTCAGGTAAGGATATATGACAAGCAGACTGCTATACAATTAAAAAACATAATAAAGTAGGGAAATTACCCAACTTGTAGCAAAAGCAGATGAAATTAAAGCGTGGCAGGGTAGGTCTTACCTTTCTTTTTGGCTTAACTGATTTCCCAAGATTCCTACACAGAGGATGAAGCTTTGTTTCACACTACAAGGACACAAATGCATTTCTACACCTAGGGTAGTGATAGACTGCAATGGAGAAAAATCCAAACATTCATTAAACAGCTAGGCATTGTCCAGTAGGAAAAGGTGGAGCAGAAACGCTCGCTCCTCCATCTCTGCTCATTTGAGGAACGCTGTGGACCACTTAACTCCAGAGGTTCCTCTCTCGCTCTTTAATTCTGCATTACTCTTTCAGAAGCTTGCAAACAATATTCATTTCCCCACCGCTTTTGTCACACACCGGTAAAAAATTGATTTTTCCTGCAGAGTGTCAAAGCAGTTGCTGCTTTCCTTTCTTCTGCTGCTTTCTGCATTCCCGTTACTGATGCCAGTGGGAAAGGGCACGGCTTAGAGACTGTGTTTGTGATTGAGCTGTTGCAAATCTCAACGGAGAATGGGATAAGAAGCTTACCTCTTTTCTTCTCTGTGTAATGCCAACATGCTGGCTTCTAAAAAACCTCAGTGAAAAATTTGGTGGATTTTTTTAAAATCTCTCCCCCCCAAAAAAAGTTAAGTGAGAAAGAAAGCTAATTAGATTCCTGCATATTTCAAAAAGTCTAATGGTTTTCAGGTAGATCAAGTGCTGGTTCCATAAATGTCCTCTCCATAGAGAGGCTCACTTGACTTGAGCACACGGAAGGACCAAAAGCATATTCTGTGTAGGCCATTTTTCTCCTGCTTCAATTGAATTGGAGAAAAAAAAACCAAGCATCAAGTTCCTGGAAATCTTTCTGCAAATGCAGGTCCTCTCTGCAGCTTTAATGTCAGACTGGCTCGCTATTGTCCGGGGTTGCGTGGGTTGTAGGAAACTCAATGCACTTATAAAGGTCCCTTTCAGAAGGGGCTATTTCACAGTAAGATTATGGATGGACCAAGACATAAGAGTGCTTTTACTAGTCACTGGCCATCTCCTCTACAACCAGTTCCCTTTCTGACATTTGCCCAACCATCTGGACAATTAAAAAAATTGAAACAGCAGATGCCTGTGTAAGAGATGCATTTGCAGTACAACACAAACTCTTAGGACCACTGTAAAACCTCTTCTGCATCGCCGCGGCTGGACCGACACAGCTTCCCATGCTGTTACTCAGTAACTTCCATCAGACAATCTTGCTTGTGCGCAACTCTTTGTCAGCTCAAAGATGCCACCCTCAGAAACCACCACAGCTGGTCTTCACCTTTGCAATTGAGAAGGCGGGTTCATGTTCTGGAAAAAGCAGCTCTTCTTCAGACAAAGGAGATCCATGGAAAGAGTACACAACAATAGGAATGAGAAATGAAAATAACGGAAAAAGGGCCAGGAAGGAGCATGGATTCCTTTCAGGTTTTGTTCTCGTCATACATGTCCAATGCAGGCTCGATGGTTGAGAACTCGCTCTCGTAGACCAGGCTTCGAGGGGACAGAGAGTTACGATGAAAGAAGTGACTGCCTACAAGAGGTAGAACAAAACCTCGTTAGGAACACAGGCAAATAACGTAAGGACTGAGTAAAGTATCCTCGTACACGTGTGCCAACTGCAAACACAGTACACACAGAAAAAAACAGCCACGCTTTAACGCAAACCAGCAAGAGCCCTATGAAACAGTTCACCTCTGCTCATCTGCTCCCCTGCCAGTTCAAAGCAACTGCTTTCCATATGCATGAACAATCCCACCTCAAATGGCTTTTTCAGATCAAACAGGTCAAGTCTGAGCAAGGCTGGGGCAGGCTGGAGTTTCGTACTCGGTGCTCTCAGTTGATTTACAGCCTTGTAAAGCAGGCACGTGCTTCCTCGAGAAACCCAGAAACCTTTGCTAAGTGCCCAGTTCCCTATGCCAGGCACCAGCACAAAGTGCTCCAGCACAGGAATGAGCAGGCTGAGCAAGGCAGTCACCAAGGATCACCTCATCATCATCATCATCAACAGTCACCTTCCAGAAACAGGCACTTATGTATTTCCTTACACAGAACCAAAGGAATCCCAGCCCTCTTCTCCAACGTTGGTGACAACCAAAACAAGCACCCATTGGCTGTTGATTAAAGTAGGGAATGGAAGTTCCTTTTTGTTCCTCAGGGGCCTGGCATTCCCGTGGCTCTCCAAACTCACAGATGTGTTTTGCAAGGAGCCCAGCCCTTCTGCTGTACAAACGATTCTCTCTGAAAGCATCTATCAGATCAGGCCCTCGGCCAAAACGTTTCATTACTTGGTTTCTCGATCCCGGGGGGATTGACTGGGAGCAAGGCTGCTTAGATTACAATACACCAGGCAGCCACACGAGCCAAACTGGAGACAACTGAAAAGCTTCCAAGTTCATCAAGAAGGCACTCAGCAAAGCAAGGTGCTCCAGTTTCAAGCATCAGTGGAGCAAGATGCTTCAGGTATTGCAGTTTTAACCCTGGCAGAATTTGAGTGTTTCAATCCTCCTTTCTTTGCTCAATTTTAGAGTCCAGCCTACACTCTTCTGAAATAAAGAGCTTAAAAAAAATATGAGGGAAGAATTCAGCTGCTACTGTGCAAAACACCTTTTATCCTTCCCCACTCACCCAAAAGATAGAGACCCCGAAAAGAAAAAAAAAAAAAAGAAGTCCTTATTAGGATTAAAAAGAAAAAGCTGGAGTTATAATATATTGTGTAGAATTGTAGAAAGAGCAAACTCTGGTCTGAGCTGCGTGGCAATTGCACGTCTGGGTCAAATCCTCATTAAGAACAGCAGCAAACTGAAGCTGGGCAACGTATCTGCTGCCAGTTTCCTAAACCACCTGCAAACCTCTCTTTTATCACCAAGAGCCAGCACACAAGCTCACCCCCCCATTCGCAGTGAGAAGGGGAAGTTCTCATAAGCAAATGAATTTATTTTTGATGTTGTAGTTAACGGAGTTCAATTAGTAGTTACATTGCATAGGAGTGAATTGCTCATTCTGCCAGGAGCATATATCCAGGTGTTTGGAAGTCTACTGTCTTGGAATACATTCTGCAGAACAAGAACACCCACTTTCTAGATTTGAACCCTCTCTTAGATTTACAGGTTTCTAAAACTGGGCAATACTTACAAACAAACAAACCAAAAAAGGTAGTTTTTGAGGGAACAAACTTGGAACTATGACTTCCAGCTGATCATTGTCTTCAAACACAAAACTGAATCTACTTTGAAATTATACCAGATAAAACTGATTTCAAGATTCTTGAAACATGCTATAGGTCAGGATAATTTAATTTTTGATGCCCAAGTCTCAGCTTGCAGTTGAAATAAGCCATGGATATTGGATGTTTTATCTCCCTTTCCTCCACCCACTGAAATGTTACATACTGAACAGCCAATGCTAAAATGAAACAAAGGGGATTCTAAAGGCTTGGTGTTGCTTTTGTTTTTATTACACAAAAATCAAACAAGGGATTAGGAAGCAGACAGCCCAGGCTGTCATTTCCTCTGTGTGCGCCCAGACTTCCACTCTAGCAGATTCAAGGGAGATTTAATCAATGGGCAGACAGGTCATCTGACAACAAATATTTAAAATTAATCTCAAAAAAGACACTGTATACCCAACACCTCTGAAATTCTTTACTGTGATGTTTTCTTGCTTCTTGGCAAAAGAAATTTAAGCCACCCACTTCCAGGGAGGCTGCCTGTTTCCATACGATACAAATCTCTTGGCTTTCCTGCCACTTTTGGGACACATCATTCATTCTTTTCCTAAATGTTTATCTCTACAATTCAGTACAGCCCACCCAGTGCTGAAAATCCAGCTGCTGCTCAGTGTTTTTCAACACTTGAATCTTCAGGTGCTCTAATAATCATTGCCCACAACCTACAGCTAGAGAAACACAGTCAGCAGGGCACAGCGACCCAGCCACGCTCATCTTAGTGCAGAAAATTCCCAGTGTTTGTTTAAAAATGTGGCATCAGTCCAGTTGATAAATTTACTGAATAAATATATTTTAAGGACAGGTAGCAACATACACAGTTCCAAATTCAGCTTATGAATCTGTTCTTCCTATTTTGCACTTACCAAGAAAGATCAAGATTTATCCCTTAGATACGGAAAACAAATGGGCAGTCTGTATTCAGTTTTAATACATGAAAACGAATCCCTCAGTGCTTTCTGCCACTTACTTGCAAAGAACTTTTCAGATAACTTGCACTGAATCTGAAAATAAACATACTACCCTAGAATTGATCTTTAGATGTACCATAGGATGTTACAGAAGTGACCACAACACCAAGGCCACACTCAAGAGACACAGCGTTACTGCAGCGTCGCAGGTGCTTCAGGAGTAAACTCCACCTCGTGTTCCCTTTCCATCTGAAAGGATTTTAATGCCCCGAGTCACTCCTCAGGGCCACCTTCTGCCACAAGCTGCAGTCCCCGCACAGCTCCTCTAGCACAACGACTTCTTCATGTGGAAATCTGATCAGAGCACTCCCTATCTCAGACAATCTGTTTTAGACACCCAATCTGTTTTCTTTCCTAAAGTATCCTTTCCTTAAAGCCAGTTGTTTAACAAGGCACTGCTAACCCCCTCTTGAACTATACACCCTATTAGACACTTCTGTCACTCAATCCTGCCCTCTCTGCAAGATCTGGTGAGAGGGACCAGCTCTTCTCCTTTCCTCTCACTATTATAATTATTCATATGAGAGTAACACTACTCATCTTGTAAGTGTGGATATTTAAAAGCATGGCAGGCAACAAAAATTTGGGGAATTTCCTTCTTGTGTCTATCCAGAGTGGAAAAAAAAAGAGTTTCTGGGATGGTACAGAGTTCATCTTTAAATATATTTATTACATTAACAGGATAAACTTACATTGCTCACCTGACCTGTAATCAACCTAGGAAATATTGTCTGTACTTTTATTAACACTTTGTTGAAACAATTGTTAGAGGTTCAAAAGAAAAGTTTAAAAATATGGCCCTGGGTCATTTAAATCCTTGCCCATGGAGGGAAATGCACCAGAAGCCCCATCAACCATTTTGTTCCTGTTATCACTCAACTTCTCCTTTTGCTGCTATTCTGTAGAAGAAACATGAACTGGAACTGTTCATGGTGCCTTTTGCATCTGGGTCATCACGCTGTTCAGGCTGCCCCTGCACATCCCTCCCGACAGCATTAAAAAACCCTTACGGACTTTTTGTTTCAGGAGGCAAGTACAGACTCATCAATTTTACTGTTGCGGTTGAGAGACAGGTAAAAAAATAAAATAAAATAAAATATCACCCTTATGTTTCATTGCCTGTACCCTAAATCATGCTCTAACCACTCTCCTCCATTTCTGGCAACAACGCTCAGTTGACAAACACTATTTTACAAGGAGACAGTTCTCAGACACAGCATGTTTGACCTTTTTTTTCCTCTTCTTGAGAAAGTCCAATGGGGTTTTCCAGTCTTTCAAAATGCACTTACTGCTTATTGATTGCTTTCATGTTTCTTTCAAAATTTCACAAGGACACACTGAAAAATAATTATATTAAATGCTAACACATAGTTCATTTCTTACTGTAAAAGCTGCCTTCTCAGCTGGACAGATAAGAATTAAGAAACTATTTTAATGTAGACTCTGGCTGTGTTCCTAAATTCTAAAAGTGCCTATACATAAAAATAAAATTAAATTAAATCCTCTATTTCCCAGTACATAAAAAAAAATTAAATCTTACAGTAAAATTGTTTTTCTCTGTTCTTTTAATTAAATTAGAAAGCACTAAGTTTCAAATGTCTACATCTTGACACGAGAACAACAAGAACCACCAAACACAGAATAGGTTTTAAGTTCTACCAATTATATTTTCCTTACTGATTTGTTACCTTCATCTACCCATCTCTTTAACTCAAGCATTAGCATTTGGCTGCAAATCAGATCCATGTGTTTTAACTGACTGTTGTGAAATTAATCACGCACTGCTTGCATAAGTAAACTTGTGTGAAACAGCCTGAGTGAGGACAGCTATGAGAGATGTTTTCCCTCTGCTTCCTCACCAGTAAAAAAGCCATGGCAAGAAGGGACATGTTTGCATAGAGTTTCTACTTTAAAGACCATTATCAATCTTTCATGATCTGAAATTGAAAAAAAAAACAACTAACCTCTGTCACTAATATGAAAGGAGGCTTCACAGATGACAGTGGGGGAAAACACTACCTTTTAAACTGGTATTAGGAAGGAAGAAGTGGTTTAGCACATCTTCACTTGTGCCAGAAAGAAGGGTGGGGTGAAAGCAAAAGACAGAAAAAGTTTATGATTCGTATGTTGAAAAAAACAGCGCTGCAAACCTTCAGCAATGCCTGACCTGAAGACAAGAGTCATGCTGCATTCCTCCCAGCGTGCCACAGGAGTGTTACAGGAGAAGAAATAGAGAAAATGTTCTTATTTCAAATTAATTTTCAGCTAGAGTCAAGGTAAGCCTGTGAGTTACATCCTAGAATGCTTGGCCCAGCTTTTTCCCCCCACTAACAATCTGGTATGGAATAATTGCTAACAATACTCTTGTTATCCATTCCAGTGCTGGGTGGCATCAGAAGAAGAGCACTGTGTGAGATTTCCACTTTCCACTCCCAAAATGAAAGGAGAGGAATACAGATCTGCAAAGTCCCCATAACAGTTTGGTATGGAATGATTGCTAACAATACTCCTGTTAGCCATTCCAGTGCTGGGTGGCATCATAAGAAGAGCACTGTGTGAGACTTCCACTTTCCACTCCCAAAATGAAAGGAGAGCCCCCCACTAACAATCTGGTATGGAATAATTGCTAACAATACTCTTGTTATCCATTCCAGTGCTGGGTGGCATCAGAAGAAGAGCACTGTGTGAGATTTCCACTTTCCACTCCCAAAATGAAAGGAGAGGAATACAGATCTGCAAAGATTAAATCATTCAAAGGAAATAAAGCACCTCATAAAATTTATAAAAGGCTGTCAGACTTAAGTACTAACACAGGAAGTTGAAGAGAAAAAAAAAACAACATTCTCACAGAGTAAGATTTCATAATTAAAGTTTTTTTTTTATTTCTTCATGTTTTCCTTAATACAAAGCTTTGGCATCAGCAAATTTTATGAAAAAATAGAATGTACTAAGTAATTGCTTGTGCTGCATGATCGATAAATGACGCATAAAAATAGGTGTCTCTCTCCAAGGCAATCGTCTGGAAAGCATTTCTTCAATACCATTCTGCTCTGTGGGGCAGGAAAAAAAAGGAACAAAAAACATATATTAAAGTTAATACTGCTAATGCTAATAAATAAATAAATCCTGTAACTTAGTGAGAAATGACTAATCAGACAAGGCCAGATCATTAAAAGAGGTCAGTACTCCTTAAATCATTCTTACAAGACCAGTAAAACAGACAGGACAGCCAGAGGTTTGAACACTACTAAACTTTTGAGGAAACTCCATCTGCTACTGAAAACTTTCTCCAAATGGTGCTATCCAACATCTGGGCTTTTTGGGCTCTAAAACATAGTAATACAGTAATTTCTGACTGTTCCCTAAGAAGCAAAGCAAAATGTACTTCTTTTGTTCCTTTAATCACTATCTAAATAATTTAATAGTAATACTGCATTAATATTATGAGACCAGGAGAAAGCAGCTGGTTCCTTATTTTCTTATCACTTAGACAATGTTTAGTTTTATCAGGAACTATTCTGAAATGCATATGTGTGTGTAAATATACATATAAACATATATGTACACAGCTAGGTATGTATATACACACAACTCCAGAACTATTACTGTAAATAAGTATGTTTAAGCTGTTATGACATTGAATGGAAATCACAGTGAGAGGGAGCTACCATATATATTAGCATGATATTCAGCACAGGAAATGTTTGTCTGGCACTGGGGAATGTCAGGTGCCAGTGAAACAACAAATCTAAGCATTACCATCATATATATATATATATGCATTTTTAACTGTCTAAAATGAGTAGTCAAACCTAGTAGCACTTGTGGAGCCTGCTTAGAAACCAAAGGACTCGGTTGAAAGCTGTTGAGGTTAAAGGCTACATATAGGTACCTCGGGTACCTAAATAAATGATTTCTGACAGCTCTGGTTTCTGTGGTTGCTAGTTTTCTTAAGTCTGCCTCAGAGTACACACTTGTATAAGCTCACGTTTTCACTCCTGTCACTGGGGAGAGGAGCTCTCCTCACATCAGCACACCCTTTGTTTGTACTAAGGGAACATCACTGTGAAAACACTTTGCTGGAGGCCCTGACTCTCTGCCAGTGTGAAGCAGCTTGCTCTTTCTGTACAAACAGACCCAGATCTGACTGAGCAAAAGACAACAAAAAGAAGAGTTGCAAGGCAAGGCAGAAATGAACTGCTATCAGTGCCCACATCCGGATGACATGTGGGCTGCAGTTCCTTTGTCTTCTTCCTAACGATGGGGAAGTGCCCAGAAATGCAGACAGTCCTGTTTCACAACTCATCTTGCTCCATGCTTTCCCAAACTATTTTTCAGTGCAGATTAACCATGTTCAGCTACAGCTATATTGCCAAATTGCTGATTGATAGTTGCAATTCCAAGATTTTGACAAATGGGAAAAAAAAATAAATCAGGAGACTTGATAGGGCTATTTGAAGTTCTAAAACTTTTCTTCATTAAGCCCTTTTGGAATTAGCATCTGAAAAGAAGAGGAAAGGAAGATTTGCAAATTAGTGCTAACCAAAGGTCCTTCATGACCAAAACCTCTAAGAACTTATTATAGCCTCTCCTGAAGATTAGCCTGAGACTATGAAAAGTTTACACTGGAGACTATTAGACGTGTACATCTGATTGAGAAGGACACCTTATACTTTCCAGACAGCAAGTAAAAAAAATGTACTACTTTCTTTTATCTCAAAAGAAAAAAAAAAGGAAATTATCTTTATACAGCTACAGGAGACTGACTTTGAATCTCACCTCACTCTTGGTAAGAGATCAACATGTTAATGGAAACTCAGCTGTGTCAAGATGTTCAGAGACAAAGACAGATTTTGAAACTTTCCCTCTCCAAATAAATAAATTATGATTAAATACATATCATGAGCCCAGATGTTCCGTACACCTATATGAAAATAGCTAGATGTACCTAGTTAATATATCTGCAGAACAGAGTTCTCCTTGCCCACACACAGAACTATAAAAAAAAGATTGAAAGTCATGTGCTAGAGTCATTTCTTCTCCAGCCTGTCTGAAGGGAGGCACTGTCTAGAAAAAATAAGAAGGTGTGGATGTCTTTGAGCACTTCTTTGACTGCAATTCTTAAGTGTACTAAAA
Organism: Antrostomus carolinensis; assembly: GCF_000700745.2. Classification (NCBI taxonomy): domain Eukaryota; kingdom Metazoa; phylum Chordata; class Aves; order Caprimulgiformes; family Caprimulgidae; genus Antrostomus; species Antrostomus carolinensis. Next base: position 16,658 of record NW_010329878.1, read on the forward strand.
TGAGAGGTCAAAAGACTGGTCTGCTCTCTTCACTCAAGAGAAGAAATAGTAGTGTATTCATTGCTTTCATATCTCTCTCCTAAGATCAAAAAGGTAGTTTTCTATTTAAACTTATATTTTTCTTAGCTGAAAGTGTGCCAACTAGGAATACAGATTTTTTTTAATGAAACTGAGGCAAAAACAGTCAAAGGTAACTGATGGAAGTAATTTTTGGCTCTGCCAAGCAAATTTTTGAATATGGGATTTGATGGCAGAAATCTAATGTTTACTTAGACCACTGATCAAAAAACTGAATATAAATATTCTCTCTTTTCCTTGTTTCATGTCTTCACCTAGCAAGGAGATTTCCTCAGACAATCCAGCTAATATAAATTAAGAGGGACTTTAGATGTCACCCTGGAACCTACTGTTAACAGACACGCTCACATTTCAAAAAAGCAGAGAAGTCACTTGATTCTTTTCCCCTTCTCTTGGGATTTGTTCCCAATGCTGTCCACAACATACACCCACCAGAAATACATAGAAACATCTGAATATTTACTTACTCGTTAGCATTCAAGCTAGCTGTGGCTTTGATGATCATGTAGCAGAGCGTAAGGGCACTGAGGAGGCCAAAACTGGCAATAATAAACCATTCTTCTGTTGACAAAGGAAAGGGAGGAAATCACTCGTGGGAGAAGGCTTATGTCAAAGCGATGGCAATATTTCCCTCAAACACCACTGGCGGAAGGTAAGAGGCTTCTAAGCCATGACTGGCACCAGGAGGTGAAGCAGAAGGAGGTTAGCCACAGAGTTACTGACTGGAGAAGGCTAGCAAAGAAGAAGTGGAGAGAGGTGTGGAAAAAAAGCATGGCACAACAATATTTCCTGGCTGAGCCTGAGGGTTAGTGATAAAGAAAGATTACTTAACAATGTAAAGTGAAATGCAGGAACAAGGGAAAAATGTAATGAAAACACTGTCCACCCCTAAGTCAGAAAGAAGATTGTCAGGGTTGGTTTAGATTTGCTGAGATGCATCTCTTCACATAAGCAAACCCAATATACTTTCACACTTAACTTGTGTCTTTGCCCCCTCCCTCCTGAATAAATGCTATAGTGTTACTTTAAAAAAAAAAAAACAACAAAAAATAGGGTACCTTGTTCAACAGTAAAATATAACTACAGTTACGTTAATAGACAGGAATACAACATGGAAAAATAATTTCAACATCAGTGTATACATACAGAGGCATAAATAAAAAGAAGTAGTATAAAGAAGGCTATTAAAGAATGTTCACTATTCAAAGTTCTCCCTCCCTCAACATCAATCTGGCCTATAGCAATAGATCGCAATACAAACACTTTCGGTGAATATGGCTTTTGGTTTAACTCCCATGCAAAGAATGCATGTGTCATCCATAAAATCCAAACATTTGAACAGCCCTTCCTAAAGCTTTATTTTATAAACATTGTCAGAATGAACTGTTGCTGATTATTTCTTGTTTTACTCTGGCATGCCATCTGTGCAAGAGCAGTACTAGAGCTGGGAACAGACAGTAAAAACACCTTCTGTAAAACCAAGTAGTGAAAAGTTTCAGTTAAACTACAGAGTTTTCCCACCCATGACAAGGAAAGCATCACACCAACAGATCTGCTCTCTGTTCAACAGGGCTGAATAAAAGATGAATCAGATGTCACACACTGCATGACAAAGTGACTTACTGGCTTTGTAAAGAATCTAGATTTTGTATGTGGATTTTTCCTTCTCAGATCAGGACTTTTCTGGATACAGACTATGTGTTTAATAAGATTTTTTAAAATGAGATACTCTGCTATAGCATCTAAAGAAACACTCTTAATGAACTGTATTATTTACATTGACTCTTATATCAGTGGCAAACAGTGTCATGAATTTCAAAATCCAGATCACAGATGCAGATAAACAAAATACAAGGAGAAAATTAGACTGTTACACTGCATGGATTCTATTTTTGCAATTCAGCCGTAAAAACAACTATTCATGCATCGAGATTGTACAGCATATGGAAAAATGATGCAATTCCAGACATACTGTATTCACTATAGTGCTATTATACACTAAAAAACCTAGCTAAAATCCAGCGAGAGGAAATTTCCCATGCTGTTCTTATGGATAAGAGCTTGCAAGCAGTGCAGGAACAGTTTTCTCATGTCACAAAACATGTGGACAATACTCAAATGTCAGTACATCAAACACATTCTTTTTAATTCACAAATTTTGTAAGAAAAACCATCTGCTAAGAGATGTCAGAATTCCAGTAGTAATGTTCTCAGGGGAAAAAGTGTCTGCAGGAATAGTAATCAGCTAAAATATTTATATTTGTATAAATTATTCCATGTAAAGTATTCTGAAAGGGTAAATAATGGTTCTGGCAATCCAGCTTCTTGTCCTGGTTAGTAAATTCAGGAGGGTCATTTTGTTGCCATTTTAGTTCATCCACTGTTCTTTGCATGCAGATCTAAATGGATACACCATTAATAATGAAAGGGCTGGCACTGATGTACCCAGAGTGATCGGTTTCAGTTTGAGCGTATGCCTCCTACAGAGACACTCAGGTCACCTCTGTCCCTGCAAGGAAATCTTTGACCACATCCCTGCAACACAGAGCGACAGCAAAGCGAGCGCCACGTACCAGGAAAACCATAGAACGGTATTGGAAGCCAAAGAAAACTTACTTGTCACAGCAATGTTGATCTCTCCTGACCTCGGCGTTAGCTCTCCATCCTGTGGAAGCTGTGACATCCCAGAGGTGCGCAGGGGCTCCAGGCTGAGAGAGCTGTCGTTGGCAAAATCGCCGAGTGCTGATCGCCTGCTAGCTGGCTGGCCTCTGGTGAGCCTTTCCATGTCAAAGGCTACGTTATCTGTACATGGCACGTTTGGCTGGAAAAACAAGCATTGTTCTGCATTGCAACGGTGAATATTCTACGTGTAGCAAGCCTATAAATGCAGTAAAACCACACACACACTCTATGCAGCTGCTACAGCTGTCCTCAGATCCCACAGTAGAGAAAGACATGAATTAGCAATTCTGCTTAAACTTCAGAAGAAACTTCTTTACACTGAGGGTAACAGAGCACTGGAACAGGCTGCCCAGGGAGGGTGTGGAGTCTCCTTCTCTGGGGACATTCAAAACCCGCCTGGACGCCTTCCTGTGTGATCTCATTTAGGTTCCTGCTCTGGCAGGGGGTTGGACTGGATGATCTTTCGAGGTCCCTTCCAATCCCCAACATTCTGTGATTCTGTGTGATTCTGTAATTAGCAAGTTCTATCTGAAGTTGCTTCTTCAGTCCACCTTAAAGAGGTGGAGGAAGAAGCAGAAAAAAGGATTAAGATTCAAGAAAGAGACTCAAACGTGCTTGTATCAAAGCCAACACTTGTGTGGTTTAGTACCATAAGCAATGATCACATGCACCAAATTCTGCTGTGTCCTCCTCTAAAAATCCAGGTGTGTTATTAACTGCAAAAAATAGCACATCCACAATATATCTGCAACTGTTTCTTAGAAAATGTGCAAATTTGCCACTGACGTAGCTAAAAATGGAGGCCTGATTATTCTCACTGGCTTGATTCAAAAGGTGCTTTAGAAAGCATCTTCATATGCTCTTCTCTTTCTTTTTTCTTTCTTCTGGAAAGAGTATCACTCCCACCTTATAATTTTTTCCTCATATGGGAAACATGGAAAAATCCTCTTTGAAATTCTTCACTTCTATCCCTTTGTGAACTGGTCAATAAAAGCAGTCCTCAAGGATCCCTTAAGCCATGAGCTGCTTGAGGAAAACTCACTGGCCTCAGCTAGGGCACGCCTTTTAATGTGTAAACAAATTTCAGAGTGTCTACAGGAGACCACAACAAGAACAAGAGATTTACAGAGTAAATTTAACAAAGTGTTGAAAGAAGATGAGAAAACAGAAGATTATAAAGAACCTAGTAGACTTCCAGTAGGTAAGAAATTGTTATAAACAGAAATATAACAATATATGCCCAATGACCAACCAGGGAAAGGAACAACAAATCAGCTTTATCAGCAGAAAAAAAAAAAAATATGGTCAAAAAACCCCCAATACTTTCAGACTAAGGGTACTGGAACACCTTTCTCCTCTACAATTATTCCACCTCTTCTGGGACTCAGACATGAAAAGAAGAAGAGCTCACAACAGTTCAACTTACCACAATTCCCAGTGCCTTCAAAATGTTCAGTTTACACATTGGACACGTACAGTGCTCACTAAGCCATGGATCCACACAAACTTTGTGGAAAACATGCCTAGAAGAACAGACAAGGCACACATACAATTTGTAAACAGTTCTATTTTATACAATGAGAACTACTTCAACAAACTTTTAGATAGCTTCTTTTTTAATTAAACCAGCAGAACAAATTCCAGAATTGCCAATATTCTGTGCTGATAGAATATTGGCAATTCAAATAGAAAACCTCTTGCTTGTTGTTGCCACCCTTTACTAATAGTTCAACTAGGAAGAGAGATTTAAAAGGAAGATTGCCCCCCATCCCATGCTTTTATTGTGGATATGAATATACACATGGGCAGATTAACTAGAGTAACAAAGTCCCCACCATAACCTTGTGTAAAGTCTTGTCTCAACTTCTATGTAGAATCTGGCCATAAATTGGGTAAGGAAGAGCCCAGATTCACCAGCAATCAATTTTACTCAAAAGTCAGTGCAATTAACCCAAATATGCTTATGTTTGATTTTAAAGGGCTTTTATAATTAATACATCTAAGTACAAAGATGACTTTTTCTATAATCGATATTTCTTGATATAAGGAAGGAAAACATGTCCATCACCACATGATGGCCCTAGAAAAAAAAAAAAAAAGAAGAATCTTTCAAAGATGAAAATGCAAACTGGACTTCTACTTGCATAGTAGGAAATTCTGCAATAGAGAACAGTCTGAATTGCCACCCACGTTACATACAAAACCTCAGTCACACACATGAATATAAATGTAACAGTGCTGGGATTGATATAAACCAATATAACCAGGAGGGGCTATGTAGAGACTAAAACAACATATCTAAATTAAAGGAACTAAAGGAAACCTCTTCTTGGTTTTTCAAAAGGCAAAGAACTTTTCAGAGTATATTCATGGAAGAAATGGGTATCACTAGACTTTCTACACAATGCAGCTTTAGCAAATACTCACAATAACCTAGGCTGAGTAACTGCCTACGATAAAAACCCAGATCTTTCATTCCCAGTAGCACTGACTGCAGAGCAAAAAGCCAGTAAGAGAACAGGACAGACTGGTGATCATGACAAAGATCAGCAATTACAAGGGCTGCTTAGCCAGCAAAGAGCTGTGCTCTGAAACCAGCAGGCGAAGGGGCAGCGGCAGAACAAGGAGTTCTGGCCATCTATTTGAGGCACCAGCACGGTCTGTAAGAGGTCATGCATGCCCTCCAGGCAGCATCAAGTTGAGATACTCTGTCCCATCCCCTCCTTTCACAGGTTGTACTTGCTGATCTGTGTCTCAGTGAGCTCATCTGGGACGTCTTTGCTCCCTATCCCTTGGGATTTTAAAACCAGAGACCAAATAAGGCATGTTACCAGATAATTCTCTTTTAAATCTCTGGTAAGTGACCCGAGAGAAAGGCCTCTTGAAATTATTAACAAACATGGAAAAAGACAGTATAGAATTATGTTTTGTCTACAGCTATTTAGGACTGATAGAGGGACTAAAGTATATAAATCTAATTATGTTCCAGTCAGCTACAACTATACATCCTACCTATACTAAAGACTTACAGAGTATAATATAGGCAATAGAAAATGGACAGGAAGCAAAAGAACTTTGCTTATCTATATCCCAGATATCACAGGAATAGACACTTACAGAATCTCAGCTAGTCACTTTGCTCACCTGTGTCCTTTAGCAACACGGAAATCATAAAAAACAGGATACATACATTACTTGCTGTTCAAATAATTGTGCAAAATACAGACTTATATCGTTATTAGGTCTTAACACATTCCCTTCATTATTCAAAAAACTACAGGAAACAATGTTTAGAAATCCTGGGTGATAGAAAATGGTTTGAAATCTTTGAAAAATAGAGATTGTATTTTTCTATGTTAGGCAAATGATGGCTTTTAGTTGCTTATTTCATTTTAAGTCTCTGAAGTCTGTTTTTTAGAGTAGGACAAACCTGAAAATCTAATATTTTGGGAAAGAGCAGACATCAAGACTCCAGAGAAGTAGGAAAACAGTTTTAATATATCGTTATCAGCTAATCAGTGCTGTAGAAGCACTCAGATCAAGTGAAGCAGGCGACTGATATGGATGCCAACATGCATCCACTAAATAATATGAGTTATTTTAAAGAGTCATTAGCAGTTAGATACAGTTCAAATGCACCAAAACAGCTCAACTATTTTTGCAACCTCAATTCTTTGCTTTTAGTTCCTAAAACTTCAAGGATGTTTATTAATGTGTTCCAAGAAAGTGCAGTTCTCCAAAGGTTATTTATTGATTCAGATCATCATGGCTCTGCCTACTACTACTTATGCAGTTTATCTACTCCTTAAAAAAAAGGCACTTGCTGATACCATCATCATGGCTCAGGCTGTCTGGATTTCTCTGTTGCAACAGTTAAAAAACAGTAATACAGCAATGGAGATAATAAACACATGAATCATTTTAAAAACTCAGTCTGACAAAGGAAGCCCTTGCATTTTCTGCTATCATAAACCTTCTCCATTTTCATATTTCTGTCACTTGTTCCTCAAGACCATAAATCTGAAGAGTCCCTAGTGAGTTGCTCTAGGTCACAGCAGCTGATGATGTTCCTCCATGAGCCATACAACAGGGAGTCAAGTGTGACACAGCTTTTGCTGCTTCTCCAGCCTCAGGGTGGAGGAAGGACGGCTGGCAGCCAGGCTGGTAGTACTGAAGGAGTCTCCCATGTGGGCATAACTCCAAACAGGTGACCTGCAGGTATTTTTCCACTCTGTCAGCACACCCAAGACAGTTGCCCTCCAGCTTGTAATAAACACCGTAACACCGATCCTGTTGTACAACAGCTTCTCTGCAGCATTCCATAAAGTGAGGTAGAAATCTCTTTCAGTGGTGTAATGCCTCTGAATTTCCATGTCACACAAGGAGAAGGGTTTGAATGAGCTTACAGGTGCTATTTCCCAAGAGCTTACTACACTTGCCCACTCTCAGTGCAGATCCCACCAAAGGGACCTGATCAACATGCTGCCCACAAACTAGCATCCTTGGCTGCTGTTGGAGGCAGCTGCTCCTTCTGCCCTGGGGTACAAACCTCCCAGCAGGACCAGCAAACAGCACACAGGTCCTTCCTGCCCTGCTGCAGGCAGCCCAGTACAGCCAGCACAGCCAAGGAGAGATGCCTGGCCTACTGCAGCAGTGAGAAAGATGCCACATTTCCCCTCTCCAGGAGGCAAAGCCATGGGAGAGCAGCTTCAGTGCTTTCTGCAAATACATTGAAGAAAAGAGAGACTACCCTCTCACAAGCAGGTATCAAAGAAAACGGGGGTGGTGCACAGGCATTGCAGGATGTGGAGAGGATGGCATTGAGATACTGTGTTAATTTACTCTTTAAAAAAAAAAAAAAAAAGCAGCAGTTATTTGCAGCACAGAATCAAACTGATGAAAATCCAGCTCAGTTACTTTTATCACTTTCTCCCTTATTGCCCAGAACAGGAAATATTAAGAATTTCACTCAAAAGTAATTTATTTTAACATATTCACTACTTTAATTCTCTTGCTACCTTGTAAACTCCTTCCTTCTCAGGTCATCTTTCTGTCCTTTCCAATGCCACTCTCTGTGCTTTTCTCTAACCTGTCACTTTGCTTTCCCCTTCCCTTATCTCTCACTAGTCCTTCACACTACCCTCTCCTGATCACTTTTCACCCAGTGCCCGTTCATCTCCTAGATGCAGCAGTGTGATGGTAAAGTAAAACTATCTGAAGAAATCAAATTGTCCATGAGGTTTGTCTTTTGCTAGAATCCTTCTGACATTTGCTTACACTACTTATTTTTAACTTGATTAACATTCACAAAAGACAGAGACGTTCCTTGTAAGCCTAAAACACACGGTTGCCTTACCCCTCCGTGCACTAAAGCTATAGGTATGTCCATAGGCTGCTGGTACTGAACAGATCTCTCTCTGAAGCACAAAATGAATGACAGAAATTCAACTGTATTTTTTTGTAATAATTTTCACTTCAGTTTATTTTTAAATTGGCCACAACTTCCCACCTACCGCAAAACTTTACATCACAAATAGTGTTTCACTGGAGAATTTTAGGTGCAACTTGCTCAGCTGCTGGTAGGTTTTGCCTGCTGTGGGTCTGTGCAAAGCAGACTCCTCTCTGCTGAGGCACAGAGTGACAGACCATACTTAACTGCAGAGAACAATTGTGGTACCAAAAGGGAAATGCTACTTTTAAATTGATGAAAGCAGCAACAATGTCATACGTCTGTGATTCCTACTGTCTAATGATTATAGCTTCCTCAACAGGCACAGTAGGAAAAAAATCAGCCTTTCCTTTGCTTCCTCTTGGGTGAGCCATTTTCTCCATGGCCTTCTTGCAATTTATTTTCTTATCTGGCTTAGAGACTCTCTTATAAGTTTTCTGTGTGTGTGTGCTAAGTTTATTTCATTTTTTTTTTAAAACTAACTTTGCATGTTGCACTAAAATGAGAGGTTGAAGTATCAGAAAGGGATTAAACCTCCAAAACAAGATTTGAGGAGAAGCATCTCAGATACTGAAGACTGAAAAGCCTTACATGCAATCTGAAATTTATTGGGCTCATCTTTGCAGGTACTGGTTGGCTCTTCACCTACAAATACAAAAATGTCTTGTGGAAAGTGTTCATCTCAATGTTTCTGTCTAGTCAAGATGGTTTTGCACTCAACTCAAAGCTGAACTGCAGTAGATGAAAAGTGCTATTTAAAAAAAGAGAAGTAGAAAATGAACATAAAAGTCGTCATACAGCCTTCGGCAGGAGTGTAATCTGAGCCTTCACTGACCTTATGTTCTTGTGAAAAAGCAGAACAGAAAAGGATCTACACAAGAGCCTTTGTATCACCTTTACATGGGAGGTTGTGCTGAGATGGCAGCCAGGTGCACCTTCATCCAGCTCCCTGAAGCAGCTGTAACTATCCCAGAGAGCAGGGAGCTTCCTGTCTGCAGGACTGCAGCTCACAAAGTGTCTGAAGGAAATGGTCTTAAAGCCAATTATTTTTTTAATTTAAAAAAAAAAAAGGTAATCAATTATCATCTTGGTTAAATGGTCTGATCATAGCTGCTGATACCACCAACATATCCATTGCTTGGACAATGACAAGTGTATAACTAGGGAAGTTGACTTTTAGTCCCAAATTTGTGTTCTCCTTAGTGGAAAAGATGTTTTCCTGCCAGATGAAGACTCACGCTCTCTTCCTAAGCAGGGACCTCCCTCTGACCTCTGCTCAGTATCAAAGAGAAAGGCACAGAGGAGTGGGACCTGTGAACCTCCATTCCACATCCTTGAGCCACACAGTACTGCCCTAAACTACACAAGTGTAGCTTCCTTAAGATATAATTTAAAAAAACCCCCAAAACCAAAAAACAACAAGAAAAAAAAACAGCTTAGTGGTTCAAAATGGTGTGAAGTTTGCAGGAGCTCCTCCTCTAATTTCCAAATAATCTTCTACATAATAAATCAAAGACTAGAGCTTAATTCACATATGCAACCTTGACTTGAAATTACAATATAGGGCATAAATCTCTGGAATCTTTACTAACACTTGGGAGGTACATTTTTATGTGCAAGAGGACATAATCTTTCAGTAAAGTTGACTGAATTCTAGCAAAGAAATACACACACATCTGCATAACCAAGAGCCCCCAAATCTTTGCAGATCTGAGACCCAGCTCTTCTATTCTCAAATGTTTTCATGGGAGTTTGTAAACAAACATTTGTAGGGTATATTCAACAGCAACACTGAGAATCTACAACAGTTCATTGTTTCCCACAGTCCAAGAGGTAAAGAACGTAGAGAAAAGTAAAGTGAATTAAACTTCTGGCTTCAGAAGTAGAATGCACACATATTTTGATCAATAAGACATAAAATAATACCGTTTGCTTTTTATGATGATAGAAATTCATTATGCATTAGAAGAAAAATATTCCAGCTATTCAGAGCAGCCTGCAGGAGGATTTAGAAGACCAATAATGAGCTCTTATGTGCTGCTGCTGCTCCTGCATGACTGAACCTCAACTCGGACACTGTGACTTTGCTGCTTCTAGAGTATCACGCAGAACATTATTTATGTACCAAGCACAGGCCAAATTACTGGACCTTGGCTGCATATATACAACATAACTTACATGTGGGGTTTTTTTTGTGTCTGGAGATAAGAAGAAAGCTTTGTATATCAAAATACAAGGGAAAGATGTCCTTGGTAATGCTTAAGGCTACCAAAATGTACCGATTCATCAAAACCAATCACTAGGTGGGAAAGCACTTAAAAGCATCTCTCAAAGAGCAGATATCCCAAAACAACTCAAGAATGGAAGTGAAATGGAAATAAACTGAAAATCTGTAAGTGCCAAGAGAATGGCATAAAAGGAGGAGGAAGCTGTTACATTTTAAGCACCAATGCAGAATAACCAGCAAGCAGGAATCTTCAGGCACAAGCCAGGAACACACTGCACTGGAGAGACCAAAGACAGGACAGCACAGAGGCTGACTGATGTCAGAGGAGGTATGAAGGTTGGAAAGGCTGAATTTCTGTTGCCAGCACTGTTTCAGAAACCAACAGCCAGTGTTGCACACCTACCATGCAGAATGCTGCAGCTGTACCTGGTTCATTATAGTAAGTTTTTTTGAGTCTGCCCGCTGCTTGGTCCTTAAATCTGCACCTCCCCCCACCTCCTTACAATCTTAACAGCTCCACTGATGATGTGCCTAAACTGCCCATCATCAAAAACATAATCTTTTGTTTAATTTCTACTGTCGTAGCACTACCAGTACCCACCTTCACACCTTCTGGTACCATAATCTAAAATAAAGTGGCTGTTATTAGGACTGGAAACATTTAAAAAATGTGTCTGTAAAGCACAATGCATATGTTACATCAAATGAAGCAAAGGAGCACAAAAAAAGATCAGTTTCCAAACAAAGCAATTGACTAGCTTACTTGCACGGTAAAATGCGAACAACATCGTTCTGCTTGTAACTCTCAATGCAGACAGCACAATGATCAAAGTCTGGGTCTGTTTCCTAAAATGAACAGAATGAAAATTCAAGTCAAGAGTTGAGGCTATGACAAAGGTAAAAGTAGTTGTGACTAGTACAGGAACTGCAATGTGCCAAGTGGCTGTTACTAAGAAGATACAAAACTAATGACTGGGTTATTATATTCCAACATGACTTGAGAATGAAAAGTATCTCATATGTAGAAAACTCCCCCCCATTCTAATATTTGGTTGAATCACTCTAAATTATAGTGGTGATTTTCCTAGAGGCTTTACTTCAGATTGGAGACAAAACTTCTATTTTATTCAGGGTTTTTTTTGGGCAGGATAAGAATAATGAAATTCCCTTTTATAGCCAGAACTAGTAATTTCTACTTATTTTGGAGTAGTCCCATATTTTTGACTGCTGCTTACCTGCAGAATTATCATCATTCTTATCCAGACACAAAGATGAGGATCACTGACTGACTGGCTCTTCTCTTTTCTTTCCAGAAGTTATGATTTATTTTATTATTTTATTTTTTAACCACAAGAATTTAAAATATCTAATGAAATTGGGCTGACTTCATTTGGAACTAGCTACGGCATAAGCAATATATATTGAAAATGTTTGGGCCTGTGACACAAAACAGACTGTGCCTTCTCTTAGTTCAAGTTCATTATTCTTTTAGATGCCAGCAGGCTACCTGCAAGACACCAGGACAGGAATGACAGCAAGACAACATCCACTCCCTGGTCAGCACCAGTCTGGTGTCTTGAAATAAAAGCACACAGGGAGGGAGAAAGAGTAGAAAGACATTTTTTTCTGCCTTCTCTCTGGAAGCAAATTTTTCCATCACTTCCCAATCTTCCATTGCTGATAGTGTTGATAAGAAAGATAAAGAAGAATCACACTAAAAAAGCCCAAGGAAATAATCTCTTAAAAATCAAACCACAGCCAGAATTCCCTTGTCTTTTGCAAGTTAAAGAGCAAAAATTAAGCAAGATTAAGTGATTATTTTTTCCTTTCAGAATCAAAGACAAAGCAGTACTACTCATAAAAGTGGAAAGAGCTTAGGACTTAACACACCATAATAGTTTAGTTTGTATACTGGCAAGAAATATTCTTGGAGTAAAATTTACTGTCTTTAATGAAATACCTGTTTATACACCCCCTCAGATTACTGGATATTCATATTTTACATAAGAGATTGTCCTTTATTATCTGTTTTTTAAAATCTGTTTTTACTTTACACACTTACACATGCAGTGATTCTAAGCTTATAGAGTTCCACATAAATAGCCCTACGTACTCCTACCAGTAAAAAACCCAGCCAGCTAGCACACAAAACCACTCTCAGACAAAGTTGCAGATGAAGTGCAAATAGTATTTAAGCAAGAAAAACTTATTTGAAATGTACAGACTTACAGCATACATTGATACTAGAATTTACACAAAATACTGTGCCACAGCACACAGTAACAAGGAAGGCAAGGTCATAAATCAGAAGGAGAAAGGAAAAACTGAGATTGTTTCTCCTGGCAAAAATTAAACATGATGCTCAAGTTTACCACATTGAAATCTTATTATTATACCTTATCACCCTTCTTTACTGTCCTGGTTGTCAATTTACCGATGGCTTTCTTGGCAGCATCTCCAAGACGACGCTAATAAAGTGAAAAAAAAAAAACAAACCAACACAAATTAAACCTGATAATCAAGCTCCATTACTGTCCTTTATAATGACTTATTTGGGCTCAATACTAACATTGCAATACACACTATGGCAGTAGGCCAACACGTAAGACAAAAAGTCTACACAGCAAAGCCCACAGTTAGAGATTTGTCAGGAAGGAGAAAAAAAGAACCATTAGTTGAGCTCACATATGCACTCAATACACCTGGGCATAAGCCTCAGAGACCATATAAAAGCCTACAAAGTGATCCAACATTGTGTGACAAAACTAATCAAACCCAGCCAGCGGGATAAAAGCTGAAGCAACGTGCCCTCCTGATGATTTCCATTATATCCTGTTCATATTGCTTTTTATTGACTATGCTGTAATATGCCCCTTGTTCTGTTCTTAAGCTTGAAATATTATTATTTTTTTTCCCTGAGCAGGCTGATCTTATGCTGAGATGTAAGCCAGCCTCTCAGTGTAACCTACTTTCTCTCTTGCTATTACCTGAAATCACCAGGATCTCAAAAAAAAATAAAAATAAATTATGGGTCATGAAATCTAAATAAGGCAATACAGACTTAAATAAAGCTGAAGTGAATACTAGTTTGAAGAAGAACCTCAACGTGAATGCAGTGGCCAAGCTATTTTTTGTTGTTTATGCTGTTTTTACAACCACTACTGTTGGATGGAAGGAGTAATTTCTGCAATTGAAGCGCTGATTTCTACTGCAGTGCCTAGTTCCCAGCCAAGGAAGAATGGCTGTTCGCCAGCTGGTCCATGGGATCCCAAAGACGAGGGCACCGAGTGGAACAAAGCTCGTATCTTCTTGTTTCAGGCCTTGAGACATCAGATTTGGTTTACAATGACTGGGAAAAGTGATGTTTATTTCATCCTCCACCTCCATCTCATACTAAGTACTCTGCCTTTGAAAGAGATGGGCTGTTTCCAAGAAGGTAAAACTGCACCTACCAAATCCCCCCATATGCTTGAAACAAATGTGTGGGTTTTGTACCCACCTTCTATACAGTTGAAAATCAAATCACAGAATCACAGAATGGTTTGGGTTGGAAGGGACCTTAAAGATCATCTAGTTCCAATCCCCCTGCCATCAGCAGGGACATCTTCCACTAGACCAGGTTGCTCAAAGCCTCATCCAACCTGGCCTTCAACACTTCCAGGGAGGGGGCATCTACAACTTCCTTGGGCAACCTCATAAAATGGAAATCCTTCATAAGGTGTGCCTCCCTGTATCACACACTTTTTTTACATACTAAAACTAAGAAGGCTGCTTTTATCTGAGAAACACAAAGACCTCAGAAGTCCACCACAACTAACTGTACCACCATTATTCTAGAATTACATAAGCACATATTTTTTTTCATGGTTTCTACAGAAGAACATCTCTTATTTTAAATTTTTTAGAGCGTGGATTTGAAAAAAATCAGACACTCAGTTCCCACTACTGAAGTATACCCATGTAGGAAATGCAGCATCAGAAACAGAGCTGCAATGGGGAAATTATATGCTTCCTGAAGTCAGAAATCTCATCCTAACTTCAACATGTGAGAAATTCCTCAATTTAATCAAATCTAAATTACATGTCCTGGAACAAGCATATTGGCCTGAGTACTTAATGTCACAGAACACAATGCCACACTGCTCGAATAGGTAATAATTGCATAATAAAAAGTGTAATTACTAAGAAAGGAACAAGGTTGAAAAGGCATTTACCTTAAATGCTCAACACTACCAACTAAGTAATTGTGGGTAGTATTTGTATTTAGTTGTACTGCATATGATTGTGTGCAACACGAAATCTTACAGAAATACTATTTTCCTGTTGGAAGTATAATATTTCAGCAAAGCTCTTCCAAAATGTATACATGTTCTCTTATGTAAATAAATTTGCTAAACAATAACTTTCATCTCTTCCATTTAAGAGATTTGTCTCTTCAATTTTCTAATTTTAAGAAATCCTTTTTTATGCCAACATTGGAAATGCTCAGGATTTGCTATTTTGATAAGTCAGGGCATAGCCATCCAGCCTGTGTTTGCTTTTAAAACCCAGAACTGTCTTGATGGGAAAGGCCACCACCTCATGCAGAAATTTTATACCTCTGGTGGAAGAGCACAAGAGCAGTGATGTGAAATACCAGTACCTACTTGCACTATCTACAAAACAGAGCATGGTTTTGATGTTTCTTTCTTTCTTTTTTTTTAAAGTGCATCCTGACATAGCTTAAAAACAACATCATAGCCTAAAACAAGTTATTTAATCACTAACAGTACAGCCTTCTCTCTGTGAAAGCTCTCAAAGCTCTTTAAAAACAAGCTGTAGCTGTCGCCACCTGCTTATTAAACTTTAATAAGCTCAGCTTTTTAAATCACATAAAATTTTCATCAAGTTTCTCCTGACCTTTGAAAAATCTAAAGAAAGAAAAAAAGGTCATAGGAGCCTTTTCCCCATGGAGCAACTGATCTGAAACACAGACATTTGGAAGAAGCCTAGAACCATGTAGGGGATGCAGTAGGCACAATTTAGTATTCCACAGACATTCATTGAGTTACAGTTATATTTAAACTTTCATCATCCCAAGGGACCACACTAAGTACTGGTTAACAGTGTGGTCATTTAAAAATGACATCCTTAGGAAAACCTACAGGGTGCCCATAGGACCTGCAGCATCAGACACTATTTATAGAAACTAAAAAGGAAATCCTTTGTCACAACTGAGGCTTTATCAGTTTGCATTTGTTTTAGGTTTGACAAAAGACCAAAGCACTGCCTCACAGTGAGCTCCTGGGTATTAGCCCTAATCCAAAAGAAAAGAGGGGATGGTGACTAGAGGTGAGCAGCTTTGTAAGTCAACCAAAGAGAGCACAGCTAATTTCCTGAGGTTTACTGACCCTTCTCAATAAAAGCCAAGGCACACTACGGAGGCAGTGGGTCATTAAGTCCACACTAGTAAAACATTTACTTCTAAAGTTTAATCCATATTTGAGTTGATGATTTGATTTAGTCAAGATCTCTGAGTATGACCATACTTAATTCAGTTCTTCAACAAATTAAGAGTAGAAGAATGTAAGAAAGTCATATTCAACAAAATTTTAGTTAAACTATATGACCAGGAGGATTAGGCAGTCCATACCAAGCTGAAAGTTAACACAGATCACTAAGCAGCTCTATACCTTAGTTTTCCCACCTTAACATTCATAATAGATTACAGTTTGGAAATACCTTTATACAACTTTTGAATTACCTTAACTATTGCTGAAGCTATCCTTAAGAATATGGATAGAATTCATAACATTAGCTCTGTGCTCTCCTACACTACACAAGTTCATTGACAATTTAAACTTCCTCTACATTCCCAATGTATATATGATATGTATTATTCAGTCAACATAGAATCTGTCTTCCTCTTGGACTTAAACTCATCAAAACCCAAATATTTTGCTTCATTTCTATTCTTTCCTGTCGTGTAATAAGATCTTATACTGGTGCTGCTCAGGATGAAAACATTTCACTGTATAAAAATCCTTGTTCAGCAACACGCTCTGCCTCGGAACAAAGATGTTCTGAACATAAGTTTGATGGACATTCCTTAGAAATTATTTGTTCTCTGTTGACTACTGTATACAGAAATATCACCTCCAGAACTCTGAGAGAAGAGAGGAAAAAATAAAAAAATAAAAAAAAAAGGAGTGCCCTTACCTGATTCCTGTCACGTGCACTTGTGTACCTGATCTTCTGGATGAAGTAAAATATTAACCATGCTGAAGAAATTATCATCAAAACAATGAATGATATTGACACAAAGACTAGAGAGCCCCGACTGAAGTTTTTTGGAGGAACACGGGACCCCACTGCTATTGCCATCAGGACAGAGATATTCTTTTCCAAGTAATTCAGGATCTCCTTAACCTTTGATTCTGTAATCATGACAGCAACAATGTCTCCAGTTCCTATAAAAAGAGAAAAATATTTAATTTACATTTAAAATTAACATGGCATGCTGCTCACAAGATTTTCCAAATACAAAGACATTTGACAACTTAGAGATCTTAATCTATTAAGCCATCTATGGCACATGGAACATGCTACTGGGCACTCAACTTGTGGCTTGTCCTTCAAACCTAGATTTTTAAATTAGGGTATCAATATGCAAACTGTCTCCAGCTCCACCCATAGTAACAGATCTCTACCAGTGGTTATAGAGTACTTCCCACATTATAATTACTGTGTGCAGTCTGAACCAGCTTTCAAAAGTACCTTTGTTCCAAATTTGAAGCTGTGAATACCCAAATAGGTAACTCATAGAAAAACATTTAGAGGATGAGTTCAGTGACATTGGTAGAGTGGTCTTAGTGCACTCAGTGCTGCATACAAGCTGCTCTGAAGAATCATGCAAGTTCCCCTGCATGGTTATGTGGCTTTCACATACCACCAAGGTTGTCAAGGACCTATAAATAGCAATTGCAGCACAGAAGCAACTACCTACATCGCTTCAGACAGAACTGAAAGTAAAGTGAGTTAAGTCTGGCTGCAAAGTAGAAAAGAAATGAAGAAACCTGGCAGAAGTGTGAGTGTGATTTTATCACCCGTACAAAGACACGCTTGGTAAGATCACAAAGAGGTTGTCAGCTTCACCAGCTCCATTTTGAATGTGTAGCCCATCTGGTTTTTGTAGTGTCTTGCTTCTAGACTAACCCCTGTCCCAAAGGGAAAACTATTGGTACAAGGATAATAAGAGAATCAAACCAAAAGACTTGCTGAAAAAGAATGAAATCACCTGCAGAGCAGAGAGAGCACCTATGTTTTAAAAGTAGAGACCCCATAAAAAAAGAGAATCTTGAACTCAGGGCAATTCTGATCTAAGTTCAGATAAAGCAAAGTTTATAGGAAAACCAAAGCCAGAAAGAAAAAAAGCCTTATGAGTGTCACTCTTATTCATCCAGATCTATCTGCTTCCTATACTAAAACCCCTTTCAAGACCTATTTTCAAAATGCTTGCAGAGTCTGCTCATCTGTTTGCTCCATCTGCTTGCTCCAATTCATACTCCCTCAGAGAGGAACTGTGTAATGCAAGCAACTTCAGCACCAAGATTCTCTATTTAGAGTGGATTTAAGTTACAGAGAACCTAGTGTGACAGTGAAGAGAACATGAGGTTCTATTTTAACATAAGGAATTTGTTCTTAGTCTTTTAATTAAAATCTGTGTTTTAAGAAGTTATTGTATCCACAAAATGATGCAGAAGACCCAAAAGAGCAGCACCTTTGAAACTCAGGGTACAAAAAGTCAGGGAGACAGACCCAAACGAGCAGCATCTTTGAAACTCAGGGCACAGTAAGTCACAGTGACAGACCCAAGCGAGCAGCATCTTTGAAACTCAAGGCACATTAAATCAGGGTGACAGACTCAAATAGCTACATAATTTTCCAGAGTGGGAGCTTTAATAGAGTTGTGCACCAGTCTTAAATGTTACCTCACTACTCTTTCCATTCACAATGCCAAATAGTAACTTTTACAGTTACTACCCTCAGTTTTCAGAGCAAGTTCCCCAACACTGGTGTTGTGGATTGTGCTGACAGAACGACCCAAAAGAACCAAAGCTAGTAATCTCAGAAACTAAGATCTGCACAATCAATTTAAAAAAATATTGCACAACCCCAAAATTGTTTTCACCAAGAAATTTCAACTTTTCTTTATTTAAAATTGAAATAGTAAAGACAGTCAAGAATTCACGTCTCATCCTAGTAACACAGGTGTAAGTAGGAAAAGAATACTCAAGTGTTTCCTCCTGAATGACTATTTTTGAAACAAATGTCACAGCAACTCAGAAGCTTGCAACAGCAACCAAAACACACGTTATAGATACAATTTATTTAATCATAGATTCACACAAGGTCCACTGCAGTCCAGCTCTCCAGAGACACTTCAGTTCCAGATGTACTGCATTTTGTTTTCATTCAAACTAACCAAGATATTTAATAGGTAGCAAAGCTTAGAAACAGAGTAAAGATCCACCACTTGCATTGTTTTCAGAGAAAATCTATTTGGATTCCTATTTGTCCGGCTGGGAAACAAGTCCTTGCCCAGACCTGCAGCACTTAATTACAGGACAAGAGTCACCTTTCCTGCAAGATTCTGTATGTAGGTGCAGCACATGCTCCTGCAGCCCCAAACCCCTGCAGCTCAGATGGTGTGAGATCAATCAAGAGCAGATAATTTATACTCAGTATTTTCCCTTGGCTTCACTTCTGTTCTTTACATCTAGTTTGGAGAGTGAATAAAGAGAGGGGGCAGAACTGGACTGGGTTCACCTGAGCACACGTGCTGCTATGCTTCCCCAGTAGGTATTTATTTGCACTGAGGAATTGTATTAGTATCAAAATATTAGTTGGAAGTACTCAGTGTAGCATTCTGACATGATTTACGGTTATCTGCAAAGCAAAGCTGACTAAGATCTTCCGATAACAGTTCAGTTCTGCCCGAATCAAAAGCTGAAGCCTCTACCTATTCCCTGCTGCCCAGAGAATGTGACAAAGCTGACAATCTGTCACACGTTTTATATAAAGCCCAGCACAAAGGGAACCTCTGGCATCACTGCAAAGTGATTTGCATTCTAAATGACTCAACTGGGAACAGCCAAAGTGCTACTGCTGCTTCTGACCCTGCGAGAGCCAAGGAGAACTGCAGAAAAGAAAAATAAATCATGCCTGTTTAACATACTGAAGCTCAGTGGAAACTGGGACTTGGTTCATCCATATTTTTGTCAGGGACATCACCCTAAATAATTTTAGCAAGAGCTCTCTGTTTGAGAACAATTGGGGGCAGAAGGAGACACTAACTCATTTATTTTAAGCACCTTGAAACCTTGCAGTTCTGAAACTTAAGCAGAAAAAAAAATCCTCAGGTGAACAAAGAAAGACTAACAGTGTTTGTAAAAGTTAGAATATAGTTTTACTACATAATCTTCTAAAAAGCAATGCTGTCCTCAGCCAAGAACACAGTGCCCAGAGAAAGGAAGCTGCAATGCTAACTAAAGCAAATGAACTGCACACTCAATCACACATGATAAGCTAGGAAAGACTGTACGCATAAGATAAATATTGATGCCTGTAAATATAAATCATTTAATTGCTATCATCCAAGCCCAGAGAGCTCTTTCTAGCTTGCAATTTTACCATGTGCATGTTTAATTAGGATAGTTACACAATTCAATGTATGAAAAGGGATGAAGTTGCAATTAATCATTAATCTGTGTAATATTATATTGGGAGAGGGGAAGAGAGAAGGACTTAAAAGCTAAGAAGACACTAAATCCAAGAAGATGGGAAAACCAGCAACATCCAGAAGTTTCCTGCAGATCTCCTAAGGAAACTGCTTTGCTCTCTCATTAATCTATCCATATCTCCTAGCAATTCTAAAAGAGCATATTTAGAAAGTCAATAGAAAGTAATCTCAAAGTAAAATTACTAGTCTCACCACAGCAAATAATTGTTTCCTTTTGTGTTTATTTGTTTTGCTGATTCTTGACTACCAAATGTTTTTCTGAAGTTCAAAATATGGACAATTACGGCCAGGACACCAAGCTAAAGACAAGCATGGTCCAAATAGCAGACTTCAGACACCTTCCATCCATCCACCCACTGTCCCTTGGAGGATGCAGGGAATGGCAGCCTGGCAAAATGCAACTACCAAACAGCTGATCTGCTTTTTTCCTGGGCTTGTGAACAGCTCAAGCAGCTGTTTGGTCAATACCAGGGGAGAAGGACAGGTGAGATGAGACAATTCCTCCTGGGCATTGGAGCAACCTGGCACTGAACTGCTGCAACGCTTCAACCACTTTCTCACAGGGGAGAATGGCAAAAAGAGGTCCCATCTCAAGCACAGCAAATGTGGGACCACCTGTAAGAGGCTCTGAATTATTTTGATTTGATGTAACAAGGTTTGCAGAGAACTGAGAATCAAGTCAGATACTCATAACAAAGGTTAGCACTTTTCTAATGGCTGGTGCTTTCAGCTAAAGTCCTTGTAGTCTCCTAAACCTCTGATAGTGCACGCTGATGCTGCAGACACAGCATGAAGCAGAGAGACTGCACTCATCTCATGCAGACAATATTTAATTGCAATTGAATCTTTTCATGACCATTATGAAAAATTTTAACTTAACACACATTTATCTCAACAGTTCTGCTGGTGGAAATTTCAGAGTATTTCCTTAAAAAAGCAAACCAAATTGCCACCTTCCTAATAAAGGTAAAGAATGGTGTGGACAGCCACGTGCAGGCTGGGCTCAGGGCACGACTCAAACATCGAAACCCCACTGCCTATTCCACTGAAACAACTGAAACATCATAATGATAATGTAATTGGAAATAAAACTGCCCATCTTCACAAACCAGACTTCTCTATTCTCCTGTTAAAATCCCGCATGTTAAGCATTTCTGAACACATTATATCAGAAATAAAAATACAGCAACACACACTAG
The DNA here is from genome assembly GCF_000700745.2 of Antrostomus carolinensis. Lineage (NCBI taxonomy): Eukaryota > Metazoa > Chordata > Aves > Caprimulgiformes > Caprimulgidae > Antrostomus > Antrostomus carolinensis. Next base: position 38,074 of record NW_010329878.1, read on the forward strand.
TCAGGACTCAGTAACAGGACTGATTCCTCTTCTGTGAGTGGCAGATTTCTTGGAGTAACATTAAGCAACAGTGAAACAACTCCAACAGAATTTAGGAGCCCATAAAACATCAATGAAGTAAACAGGAAAGTGCCAATGAAGTGCTATGGCTGTATATGAAGTTTGGAGAGATCGATTGAGAGTTCTGTGAAAACACCAGAAGAGATCCAAGTTGCAAGGGAGCAGAAGTGAGAATTATCCCTAGAAGGGAAGGGATTTAGCCACAGAGAAAGGGATATAATCTATTGGACCTACAAGGTGAGGTAAAGGAAAGGGAAAAGGCACACTGAGCTGTGTGCAAAGTTGCACTGCTAGCCAAGGTGGCCATGGGGAGTACAGCTTTTAAATATCAATTCCATAATGCTTAACACTGGGGAAAAATACACAAATTATGCAGATATCTTAAAATTTTAGTCTGATAGAAAACATAAATTAGTCATGAAGAATAAGCCTTACATTCCAAAGACAAATTAGTCGTGAAGAATAAGCCTTACATTCTAAAACAGGCTTTTGGAAAAGCAGACACCAAGAGGAACAGCCTTGGCATATCTTCAGAGCAATTAAAACAGGTCTAGCTGCACATATTTTTATTTTGATCTAATCAGAAAGTAAACAAGAGCACATCCAAGCTGTCAACACACAAATGCAATCTCAAGAGTAAAATATGTTTTTTGAGATATCCCAAATCAAATACTTCTGAAAATGGAAAAAAAAAACTGTAATATTTGTCAGTTATTTAGTTCTAAGCAAGGCAAGAATTTAATGCCAAGAACATGTACCAATTTTAAAATGAGACTGGATAGCATTTTAAAGCATTTGTCTTCCTGTTGCCTTTATAATATTGAAGATGTTGAATTCTCATCTGTATGTAAATGTTTTCTTTAGGATAACCATTTTGTGTAGTGTCAGACACTAGAACAGACATTACAACACTACCATCAGAAACCCATAAAGGGCAGCAGCATATGAAACTGTTACCTGAAAGTTAGGTTGTCATAGGATGCATCCAATTAAATACAACAGTGGCACAACCAGCTATGCCAAAACATCAAGCAGGTATTTGTAGAAATGACAAGTCTCTTTGCTACACAAACCTATGCAAAACAACCTGGAAAAAAAAAAGCTTCTGGGGTTAAAACTTGAATTCTGACTGTCTACTTAAGAGGACAAAGAAGCAGATATTAAAGTTCAGTGAGGAACAGGCTTCTATGAACTGCAACCAAAATGTAGTCAATTTAAGTCTGAAGAACACTCAAAATTCTTCTCTGATCACAGCAAAAACCTTCAACAGATTTTACTCTGCCAGGCTAAGAAAGGGCACTGCACTAGGCCCTCTAAATATGATCACATACACTTCTTATTTGGCAATGTACCACACACTGCTGTACTGCTAATAGACATGTGATGGACCTTCACAGAGTTCTGCTCCTTTAAGAAAAATAGGCATATGATTAAGGCATAGGATTAGAAAACCAGAAACAGCAAGAGTAGCTTTCCAAAGACGGGTGTGACACAATTAACTTCAAAGCAACTATTAAACCCTGATCAGATTCTTGTTGCACAAGTGATAAATAATAATCTTACAAGCAGAAATGATCTTTCCAATGCCCACCCTACTTCATTAAACAAGAAACGATACCTCAACAGAAAGTTCTTGCCATACTTCTACATCAGAATCCACCAAGAGTTCCTTAAAGGAAAGCTAAATAGAAAAATGAGTTGAGGAAACTGTTGGGACATATTTATGTTACAACTGCTGACACATTATTTCATAACCCCATTGCTCTATTCTGACACTTGGGCAGATGTTTCTTAAGGAGAAATCTACATAAGATCAAAACAGGTAGTCACACCTAAATCCTCCTGCTTCCTTCACAAGTCCAAATCACACTGGTACACGTGAGATTCTGGAGCCTCCATCACAAGAGAGACATGGAGCAGTTAAAACAAGTCCAGAGGAGGCCACCAGGATGATCCGAGGGCTGGAGCAGCTCTGCTGTGAGGACAGGCTGAGAGAGTTGGGGCTATGATATCATGCAGAAGTGCTGGGAGGAGAAGTTTGAGATCAGACCATCCTTCTCACAGCTGGTGGTGCTTATGGGAAACCTCTTGGTGGATTGCTACAGAAAGGTATGTTCAAAGGACCAGGCTGAGA
>NW_010329878.1:40451-55284 GCF_000700745.2 Antrostomus carolinensis
TGGTGAGGGTGGTGAGATACTGGAACAGGTTGCCCAGAGAAGCTGGGGCTGCTCCTCCCTGGAAGTGTTCAAGGCCAGGTTGGATGAGGCTTTGAGCAACCTGGTCTAGTGGAAGGTGTCTCTGCTGATGGCAGGGGGGTTGGAACTGGATGAGCTTTAAGGTCCCTTCCAACCCAAACCATTCTGTGATTCTATGAGATGGTGGAGATATGCCCCTGCATTTCCTCAAGTTTGACAAGGTCCATCTGTCTCTCTTTGCTCCATCCAGCATACCCCACTCAAGAAAGCCAACACTTACAGTCTCTCAAAGACACAATGCAGTATTAGCATGTAGAAGTGTTGGACTTGGACTTCACTGCAGATCATTTCCACTCCACCAGCCTCACCCAGAGAGCTCCTTTTCATCTTCTGTCCTAAGTCATATGACACTAAGCACTGTGAGGAGAATCAAGATCCTTCTATTAAGCTACAAGGTGTACCCACCTCTTCTCCAAGCCTGCCACAAGTTCCTGAATCGCTGCCCCATCTTCATTTTTGAAAGCAAAAATATGGTACTTGTGTATTTCTGTTGGGCACCAGGAGGACAGATTCATGGCTGGGCTGTGAAGAGGGGAGCACCAGAAGGGAGAGTTTATACATCGCTGCAACCACACCTGCAGCAGAATTACTTTACCACTTCAAATAGAAGTTGTGGCTGCTCCTCCCTGGAAGTGTTGAAGGCCAGGTTGGATGAGGCTTTGAGCAACCTGGTCTAGTGGGAGGTGTCCCTGCTGATGGTAGAGGGGTTGGACCTGGATGAGCTTGAAGGTCCTTTCCAGCCCAAACCATTCTATGACACTGGGTTCGGGGGTTTGGGTTTTGATCCCTCCCCCCCACCCCCCCTTTTGACTGTCTTGACCATTCTACTTATATCCCATATTCCCTTTCTGCAGAAGGACTTTTATCTTCCGGGAATGATATTTTAATGTATTTTTTAATGGATGTGACCTTTTGGGTTCTTTACACCAGAGAGAAGCAAGCCTAGATAAGGGGAAAGCAGACAGATGTTGCAATGATTTTACAGACATTTCACACAACACTTTTCTCTTTTAGCAATGCTTCTTTGCATCTACTTGCACTACTATTTTTTTTTTTTTTTAAAGGAAATGGACTTTCCACAAATAATGCCAGAAGAATAAAAAAAAACCACCTTGGTACAAAGGAACATATAATTTTATCCTCCCCTTTCCACAACCTGTGCACAGATTATTTTTCTTTCATTCCCGTAATTTTACAAGGCATTTAACTAAGTATTATGGTGAATAAACTGCATTTGCAGTCCTATTTAGTGAATGCTTTTACTGTTAACTTATTAGTATGCTAACAAAGCAAACCAAACTTTATATTCAAATAAATAAAAAGCAGAAGGGTCACATTAAGTTTGGACTGGGGAAATGGTGTAATCCTAACACATGACACACTACTGAGAAAAGGTTCCTCATGTCACAATTTCACGTATTTCCAAAGTGCATCTTTATCTTCAAAGAATGTTTCTGCTTATTTGAAAACAACTTTTCTTCATGTATACTTCTGAACAACGTCCAAAAACTGTTACCTTAGAGCTGGATTTAACACCCAAGCACTGATTACAGTGTCAAGTTCTTGATTTATCAATATTAATCAATAATATTAATGCAGACTTTACAGGTCAATTCATCAATTTAAGATTTTAAAACTCTCCATAATCTTGCATTCTGTAACATGACCAGGTGCTAGTAGCTGGCTTCCATTTTGCTATTTCTGGATATTCCCAATATTTCATACTCCCAATAATGGAAGTTGGAGCTCAAAAAACCCAGGGATTTCTAAGAAGGGTAATTTGTCAAGCTCATGTATTTCCTTCTATCTACAGACAACTTCCATACAGATCCATCAATCCAGACAGTCATTCCAAACAAATTCAGCTAAGCACGAAAAAGAAATGGCAAGAGTGCCTTACCCAAAGATACTACAAAATATTTTTGGAGCTTCAGAAATAGCATATTCATAGATGAATATCATAAATTGGATTCCACTGAATCCATAGATTTTTGGGAATTACTCTGCTGCTGGAGCTCAGACTTTGGATAAGAAAAAAAGAATGTAATTACTTATAGTCTCTAACAGTCTCGTGGGCCTTTTCACAGTCACAGAACTAATTACCCTTTCAGCTGGCTAAGGAAAAACCAGCCTCGCTGCTGTTATTTCAGCCCTGTATGAAGCATGTACTATGCAAAAACCCTGGTAAGAAGTTCTGTAAGGCACTGAGGTGATGTTAGCTTTGTAAAGGGGTTTCCCTGGCTTATTCTGAAGACACAAGTGTCTTCCTTATGGTCTGGAATCTGTGCTTCAAACACACTCCTCTCCACGTCTTGTGAAGTGTCAGACACCTTCATCTACTGTGTAACAGATTTTCCTGATTGATACACCTCCAGGAAATGCAGTGGGAAACAGGATGAACTCTAATGCTGTTGACACTCATTCTCCACATTTTCAATTAGTAAATATAAAAAATAGAAAATGATCAAAGATACATAAACTATGGTTAGATTATTGTTTTGCCTTTTTTAAAGCTACAACTTTAATGATTCAACTTGCCTTTCTTTTCACTAATAGTCCAGGGTAAATTAATAACAATAAATTGTAAAAACAATATTGGAATATACAATGAAATTAGTTTTGAGCTGTGGATTAAAAGTAGGTCTCAATAATTCAAGGGAAGTTTTGCAGTGGATTTGGTATAGAGCTGAAATATTTGTCAGTGCACAAAATAATCTGCACTGCATCCTGCCATAGCTGTCATGCCTCAGTTCAGCTCACAGTTACATAAAGAGACGTTTGTGAGGAAAAGGCAAGCAGCAGAGGAAGGGATGTGCCACATGCAGTGAAAGTGCCACAACACAGGAGAGTGGCATTTCCACTGCCAGATCTCTGCAGTCCACTCTATCCACTTGGAACGAGGGCAAGAACATGGAATAACCGTTAGATGGCAACAACTCCAAATTACTTCCTGTCCCTCCTGCCTCTGACCCAGTGACCTAAAATAATCCACATAACAAATTCAGTTTTATCACAGTTCAAAGTACAGCCCTTGTTTCCTGTGCTAGCGTGCTTTTTAAGCAAACAGAGGCCCAGCAGAAATCCTCCCCTTGAAAGAAAACTCTTTCTGGGAGCCAGTGTTGGGCAGCTCTCCACAGCACCACAGCGGGTGGCACATCACCTTCGGGGCACATCATGGAACAGAAACATCTTATTGCAGAAAACAAACGCATCGTGTCTTCAGAAGCGCAATGAAGATTCATCCTGATGAGATGTCTGCAGCTTGTTCTAAAGACTTTAAAAGCTGTACCTGTACCAGATAAATCCTCTGAGAAAGGTATTATATCAGAAGTTGTTTAAATACTCCAGGAAGTTTCTTCAGCACTGCTAAACAGTAACTATTGGAAGCCAGAAACTTCATTTTGACACTTTCTTCCATATTTATTTATATTTTCATGTTTATATTTGTTCCATAAATTCTGCATATGAAGTTTTAACTCTAGAGGCTTCTTTGGCTTATACTCTTTTCTATAAATCCAAATAAAAGTCTAGATTTCAATAGAGAAGTTCAATATAAAATTTAACTATTTTTACTTGACAGGACTGTCTCCACCACACACAATCAAAAAAAAAGAATTAAAATGCTATTTTAACAGTACTTCCTTCCTATTCCCATAATTGATTATAAAGGAGACAGCTACTACATATTTTCTCTACCACATAGGCTCTTTTTTACATTAGACAATATTTATTCTGCTTTAACAGAAGTAGCAAAGAAAACCACTCATAAAACTGCCTTCCTGCCAGTGATATCATAGGCTAACACAACCTATGCTGGGAAAGACGTCCTTCACTTAGGTTGATAGAGGACATCTACAAGAATATGTAAAATAAGTTTATTTTACATGCACATAGTAATACAGACAAGGATATACACAAAGAAAAGAAAATAATATCACAAATAACATTAAAAAAATAAAAAATATTTCTATTAAAGTTCACCAACTTTACTTCAAGTCAACATGTACTTTAAAACTCAACTTGAAGTTGAAAGGGCAGAGACTATCACACAAGAAAAAGCAAATTCTGATATTAGCAACAGAAACTGCTCATTTGATTCAAGAGTGACAGTTGTTATCTAACCACCAGAAGGAATTAATATTCTGCTAAATAATATATTGAGTATGAACAAATTTCCGTAAGATTAAAATTTTCAAATGTGTGTTCAAGCATAAAATAACTTGGATAAAATATTAATCCCACAGGTGAGAACTGCTTACTGAGCTCTTTTCATAGGGAATCACCTCTCTGCAGGTGGCCAACATACATAAATCTAGATAATATTTGCTTATTTTTAGCACAGTCGTTGCCTAAGCTGGTGATTGGAATTCATGCAAATATCAGAAGAGGAGAGCATGCAGTTCACAGAGTGTGCATTATCAGCAGCTGCTGCTTTCCTCTCTGCTTCACCAGGAGACAGAATATTCCTAAGGCTTGGTACACAGCAGTACAAAAATTCTGTTACAGTGATATAAAATGACACAAGGTCTATTTTCATCTGTTTATCAAAAGAAAATGTAGAGCCATGAAGCTGGTCATCATAGCACAGCTATAAAATTGTCTTGTTTTTAAAAGAAAAGAGGAGTACTGCACAGCACTGGACATCATATGGAAGTAAGACCAATCTGGTAGCTCACCTTCACTTTCACTTCATATCAACTCTATTTAATACATTTTTAACTGAATCATCAGCAGAACAGCTATCAAATACACAGGGTCAACTCCTCCTGACCTTTAGAGACAGAAGATACTAAAGAGAAGAGTCTCTAACTAATTAGCAGATGATGTGGTTGTTCACCACCTAAAAAGCACACAAACAGTGACGTGGTTGAAAAGGCTGAAAAAGGAAGATGAGAGAGTGCCCTGAAGGTGTGCAAGACTGCTTTACACACAACATTTGTTTGAACAGGCTCATCACTTCAGCACAGGTTCATGAATCTACATCCCACTTTGACTAATCCTCACCGAGGGGAATGCCAGATCTCAAACCCTCCCTGTGCTGAGGCCAACACCAAAGGACGCGTCAACATCTCGGTTACAAATACTTGCAGTTCTTACATCAAGCAAACAGGAAGTTATTTATAGGAAGCTCTGCAAAGCACAGATTGCTAAGGAGATCCCTTACATGACCATAATGCAATCAAAACAAAAGCTGTGGAGCAACATTCCTCTCCATTACAGTGTGGTGCTAAGGTGCTGCTTCAGTTCTAGATAATTACTTCTAGTCTGTCGCATAGTTTGAACACATCAAGTCCAACAGTCATTTTGAGATGGTACCTACAAGCCCAAATCAGTGACAGAGCTTCCAGTATACCAGAGACTGAGTACATGCAACTAAAAATCAGTATCTCAAATACTCAAAGATAAAATATGCATCATCTCCAGTAATTACACTTTTTTTTCCAAGCTGGCGATGACTAAGAGTAAATATTTGGAAGTCAACACGCTGAAGACAGTATTAGCTTTTCTCCAAACATCAAGTATCCAAACAGTTGCCTGGCTAGCTTTACAAGACACTTTTCTACCCACAGCAGCTCTCATGTTTTATAACTTGAGACATTATTTCAACCTACAAGAACCACTGGACCTACTGATACAGTTCCAAAGGCAACACACTGGTCTTCAGACCTGAAACATGGAATGAACTAGGATTTCCTAATAAAAGACAGACACCATCCCATTGCTATGAAAGCACCTGTCAAATCTAACAGCATTTTGAGAAAGAAGGTATTAAAGTTAAAAGCATTATATGATTTTACACATATTTATGTTTTTACATGTACTAGAGCAAACAATGCTAGAGCTGTATTGTTATTGGCAAAGGTTTTTTTCTGCCACAGGAAGGTATTCCAGTCCACACAGAGACATAAATCATTGCTAAACAGGGACTGAAGACTTTACAATCTTACAGGTATTTCAAAGAGAGACCAGAGCTGAAGGTTTAGGAAGGTACTACATCAGCAGAGAGAGAAGTGGCAAAAAAACCACAGAAGGAAGGTGGTAAAACCCGTTTCATTAGAATTTGGGACTTTTTGCCTGCAAATGATTTGCAAAAATGTCTAAGGAAGGTACCCAAGATAAAAATGGATTGTCAACAAGCTTTGATTTGCTACACAGAGGTCAAAACCTCCCTGGAAAATTCCTGTGGTATAGAGAAGTGAGAAGGTCAAACCCTACTAAACCAGAAGAAGCCAGAAGACATTTACCTTGTAAAAAAGAGAGACTCAAGAAGCATTTTAGTAAAAGAATTCAATTCTAATTGTGTGACAATATGCAGAGCAATAATTAGGAAATTCCAGTTTCCAAGCAACGTCCTATGCTTAAAGAAAAAGGACTGAAAATCTAGAAAAAAAAAATAGCCAGCAGTACAGCCATCAAATTATAGAAATATGCCTTTTCTGATTAAGCTAAATAATTCCAAATTGAGAAAACCTTCTGGGAAAACGAAAAATGTAGTTATCAGAATTGTGAAAATCATTTTTAACCAAGCAAAATTTTTATCTCTGAGGCTCCCACCAGCTGCAGTAACTCACTTATAACAGCAAAATTTGACACACAGATAGCCCTAAAAAAGTAGAAATACAGAATTTCATCATCACTGTAGACCAGCAATAGTCTAATTCTAGGCAACTCAGAGAGGCAACTGCTCTCTGAATCACTAATTTTTGACGATTCCTGTGTGGCACTCAAAGACACATCGTAGAAAGAGAACCCTCTGTAAACGGTCACGTAAAAAATCATGCAAGCTCAGATCCTGATATCACTGTTCACATCTGAAAGTCCCCACCACTACAGCCAGTTGAAGACATGCTACTATAAAAATTCTTCAGGTACAGCTGAATGGTAAAATTTCAGCCTCCCAGTACCTGAAGGGGCTACAAGAAAGCTGGGGAAGGACTTTTCATCAGGGCAGTTAATGACAAAACAAGGGGAAATGGGTTTAAGCTGAAAGAGGGGAGGTTTAGATGAGATATTAGGAAGAAATTCTTCACTGTGAGGGTGGTCAGACACTGGAACAGGTTGCCCAGAGAAGCTGGGGCTGCTCCTCCCTGGAAGTGTTCAAGGCCAGGTTGGATGAGGCTTTGAGCAACCTGGTCTAGTGGAAGGTGTCCCTGCTGATGGCAGGGGGGTTGGAACTGGATGAGCTTTAAGGTCCCTTCCAACCCAAACCATCCCATGATTCTATGATTCTGTATTTTAGCTTTTCTTCTTCAGAAGGGTTTGAAACAGATTCCTCCTAAAATCTCAGGTATTTCCTCACTCCAAAGCACCCATATCTCCATGCAGAGGAAAGTGTTCCTCACTGGATAAAATGCACGCTAAAGGAAAATAACTTTTCAGAATTATTGGCTTATTTTGCTAAATTGCAGACGCGAAAACATCATTGGAGAGGAGGCTATTTTAAATAGCATCAGCTGTGCACTGCCAAGAGCTCTTTAGCAATAGTTTATATGGCAAAAGAGTACTTGGGCAAAAAAGAATGATAGTGTTTTATTTACCTTGATGAGTCATCGTGACAGGTTCTTCACTGGATATATTGTTGTAAATGACCACGGCTGTGGCATTATGTGAAGCTGCTCGCAGTATTTTCTCTCTAAATGTACAGTTTCCTCGCTGCAGTAAAGCAATCCACTGCTTGGTGTTTGGTGGAACCTGGAAACGTGTTCGAGGGTCACAGCCCAGCCGATCAGCAACTGAAATGAGAAATATATTTATATATACAGATGGCAATTTGTTCAAATAGGCAAAAAAGCAAACACCTAACTCCAGGTTTTACTGAATTACTTAACTTATGCACTAGGAAGCCACTATCCTCTTGTTAATAAAGTCTAAAGCTAACTGCATTCCCATGTAAAAAAAGCACCTTGCACACAAAGCTGTGACTATATGCCTGAGAACCAGGCTCACTAATACAAGATATTTTTAACTCCAGTGTAGCTAGAACAATTAATTTACATTTGAATCAATACCTGCCTAGAGGCTGAAAAACATTAGAATATGGTTCATATGCTATAGGCATTTAGGAAACAGCTGTTTATTAGTCATTCTGGGGAATATAACTTTTTTTTTTTTCCCTTTCTAATGCAGTCAAATATCACTGCAGTGGGAAGTAAAACTAAACAAAGGAGGTTGTGAAAATAAGATTTCAGATTTATCTGCCATGTGCAGGCTACTGTAAAAAGGACAGTATTAAAAGCTGGTCTTGTAAAAACCCCAGCAGCCAACATCAGGTTTTTACATAGGCACACTTTGTCTACAAGGAAGAGCATTCAAATTCTGAGAGAAACAAACAATTTTGTAAACAAGATGCACTCGAGTTGTCAGCTAAACAGGCATGGATGGTATAAAGGAAGAGTAACAGAAATGGCAAATGCCAGATGTCTGAATTGAACAGAATTAGCAAAGCTCTTTTGTCCTTCCTGACGCTGTAATGTATCCTGGAACAACTCAAACCCACACAGAGCTGTGTACAAAAGGCACAAAAAGCAACACAGGAGATAACTCCGCTCTCATGAAAGACATTTCTGTTTACACAACTGGAAGCACGCGGTTTAGTCTGATACACTGGTCATATCATGAAAGGATTTATTTAGAGCCAAAAGTAACTTATAATACAAATATATTTACCCTTTCAAACACCAAGGGTATAAGAATCTTTAGCTACTAAAAATGGTTGAGATAAACAGTGATTTCTGAAGACATAAGCAAAACAATTATTTGCATAATAGCTCTGAAAACATTTCAGATCCTAAGAAGTGTCCCATAAAATGTTCCTTTTCAAGCAAGTTCTTCAGCAGAGGCAATGGGATTTCAGCAAAAGGTCTACCACAAAAAATATCCAGTTTAACATATCAGCTGGAAACAAAACAAAAGATCTTTTCAAGCATTCTCAGCTTAACATAGCTCAGGTTAAAACCTGTAACAAAGGAGATTCAAATAGCTAAAGGATCTGTTCTGAAACAAGAAAAAAATAAATAAATCTTTTGCTTGCCTGAAGAAAACGAGTGCAGATGAATCTATATCGTGGCAGTCGCACAGGAAGTCGTTGCATCTCTTAATATGGACAAGAAGTGCCTCTCCCTGTTCCCCTGGAAGGAGGGTGGGGAGCCAGGCAGAAGCACATCCTTTTCACAATTGTTTTTCAAGATTGTATTAGACATTTCAGACATGGAGGGTTATTTGCTGCATCTTTGTATTTGTGCTTTTATTTTATACAAGAATCAGGGAAAATCTAAAATACAGATGCCCGAAGCTGAATTTTGTAGAGTATTTTCTACTATTACCTTGACACAATTACTCAAATCCTTTTGGAAATTGCTGGATGATCCGAGGGCTGGAGCACCTCTCCTATGAAGACAGGTTGAAAGAGTTGGGGCTGTTCAGCCTGGAGAAGAGAAGGCTCCGGGGAGATCTTATAGCGGCCTCCCAGTACCTGAAGGGGCTACAAGAAAGCTGGGGAGGGACTTTTCATAAGGGCAGTTAATGACAAAACAAGGGGAAATGGGTTTAAACTGAAAGAGGGGAGGTTTAGATTAGATATTAGGAAGAAATTCTTCACTGTGAGGGTGGTGAGACACTGGAACAGGTTGCCCAGAGAAGCTGTGGCTGCTCCTCCCTGGAAGTGTTGAAGGCCAGGCTGGATGAGGCTTTGAGCAACCTGGTCTAGTGGAAGGTGTCCCTGCTGCTGGCAGGGGGGTTGGAACTGGATGATCTTTAAGGTCCCTTCCAACCCAAACCATTCTATGATTCTATGAATTGTGTGATCCACACACGTTGCTTTGGAGCACTGGGAACAGGCATCATGAACAGCAATGATCACAGCACTGCTCTTTCATATCAACTGCACTTTTGGGGCCTGTTTTTGTAGTCTTATATTGAAAAGAACAGTACTTTTTTCTTTAAAGGAATTGCAGTCCTTTTTGAAAATGTGACAGAACTGTAACATGGCACATGTGCAAATCTTGATGCCCTCTGTTAAAATAAAAGCAGTTTACTGTTTAATGAACACTTCCCTCTTGTTTGGAACATTTTCACTTAAAAATGCAGGAGGGGGAAAGCACCAGCAGACAGTGATAGAAGTTTCTTGAGCCTTGAAGGCTAAAAACCCCATCCTTCTCCAGTGAAATCAGATTCAAGAATCTCAGCTGTGGAACATCCTTTGGAAAATACCATTCAACAAATGGCCAAAATTCCACAGAGCCTCCTCAAACTGCCACAATTAACTCTAAAAGTAGACACTATGGCCAACATAAATTCACTTAAAAACAGATGGGATGTATGAAGAGCAGTAATCCTACAGATTATGTACAGTCTGCTTCAATACAACCATGCTCAAAACTAAAATGCCAAGTGAAAACAAAAATAGTACAAACATATAATGGACTACAAGAATGAAAAATCATAAAATCCATAAAGGGCAAAAGGCACCTAGAACAGGGAGACAAGCATTCTCAGAAGTTTATTATAGAGCTCCGTTTAGCTTAAAAACTGTCAGAGAAAGTATTAAGAGATAACAGAAACTGTATCTGTGGGAAAAGCAGTACAACATTTTCTACCATGGTAGAGATCAAAGTCTCTCTCAGCTGTGGACAGAGCTATGAAATGTTACTGGACAGAGCAACAGGATTAGGAAACAAGATATTAAGAGATAAAAGCTTTCCAGATATAGACCAACAAACACCACTCAAATGCATACAGCACGTTATTCCTGACAAGGTGGATTCAGTGTGTCCCAATGAAAAATTAACAGCTGACAATATTATTTTAGCACCATCTAAGTCATACAAAAACATTATGGAAAACCTGGTTGTTTTAGATAAGCCTGAATTAAGTAACAGCAAGTCACTTGAAATTTTAATAAAAAGTCACAACCCACTTTTCTTTACATTAGCATCCTGTTACACCACACAAATGGTAAGTAATCTTTTCACTTTTAACTAAAAAAAGTCAGGAAAAATAGTGTAAAGTCAGTATTTGTCTGCTCAACTTTTCAGTAGACTTAAAACACTCTGAAAAGAGTGAAAGTCTTATAATTGTGGTCACCATTCTAGCACATCAAGCTGGCTAAAATAAAACATCTGCTCTACACCTCATGTGCCAGGCACATCAGTTCATAGAATCATAGAATGGTTTGGGTTGGAAGGGACCTTAAAGCTCATCCAGTTCCAACCCCCCTGCCATCAGCAGGGACACCTTCCACTAGACCAGGTTGCTCAAAGCCTCATCCAACCTGGCCTTGAACACTTCCAGGGAGGAGCAGCCACAGCTTCCTTGGGCAACCTGTTCCAGTGTCTCACCACCCTCACAGTGAAGAATTTCTTCCTAATATTTAATCTAAACCTCCCCTCTTTCAGTTTAAACCCATTTCCCCTTGTCTTGTCATTAATTGCCCTTATGAAAAGTCCTTCCCCAGCTTTCTTGTAGCCCCTTCAGGTGCTGGAAGTTGGCATGGTAAGGGACAGAGAAATGAACAGCGTCAGCAAGAATCATCATCGATAGCTCTCCATTATCATGCCATCTATGCTCCATTGTCCAAAGTCCAATTAGGATCTAAAAACACTAGGGCTTGCAAGTATTACCTGGATGATGTCCATGCCAGAATGAAAAGTAACTTCACATTAAATTAAAGTTATTCTAAAACAAATCACTTGCACATAAAAAGATATGATCAGAAGTCACTCATCATTTCAGAAGATATAAACATAAAGCCATCTAAGTATGCTTCCCTGTAGGCTACTCTTCTGGCTTATTTAAAATAGAAGTTATTATTCTGCCTTTCCTTTCTCTATGTCTACCTATGTACCATGAATGTGTTGGCAAAAAACCAATTTTCTGTTAGAAGTGGTGGCCTGCTGGGTTAAAGAGCTATGTATAATGTTGTTTTAAATATCTCTCTTCCTACTGTAAGCCCCAACACCACAGAGCAGCCTCTCTACAGAAGGATCAGCTGTGATTTAAGTACCTACAGTCAGGCTGCATGTTCTCAATTTTAGGAAAGCTTCAGTTTTCTCTTGTAGAACACAGTACTGCTCAACTTGCACGTAACTGTTTCTCCTTAAGCATTTTTTTAAATCCAAGAGCTCTTCCTGATGAAGGACTAATTCTTGTGATAGCATTTTAGAGATTCACATGAAAGTAACAGTTAATAAAGCAATAGATCCAACCAGGCTTCCTCAGCTACTGAAGAAGTATTGGCAAGCTTACGTTAGAACAGCAACAGTATTTTCCTCCTTATCTCTTCCAATTGCTTGACCATAGAATCATAGAATGGTTTGGATTGGAAGGGACCTTAAAGCTCATCCAGTTCCAACCCCCCTGCCATCAGCAGGGACACCTTCCACTAGACCAGGTTGCTCAAAGCCTCATCCAGCCTGGCCTTCAACACTTCCAGGGAGGGGGCATCCTTTAAGATGCTAAAGACCAGGCTAAAGACCTTTAAGGCTAAAAGGTCTTTAAGGCTAAAGACCAGATCCTTTAGCCTTCCCCCTGTAAGAGGAATAGCCATTTTGTGATAGCAAAAATGAAATTAATAGGTCAGCTGTCAGAGGCTTTGTCAGCAGTAAGCACACATCTGCCTGAACGCAGACTGTCTCCTGCTGCTGCTGACCCGTGCCCGGGGTTGCCTTCTCACATACACCGGGTGTTCATGCTGCTCCTGCACTGCTTCGAACGGAGCTGTGACATCCCACTTCAGCCAAGGTTGCTGCATTGACTGTTACCAGACTTTGTCCCCTTTTCACAGAAAAAGGACAGTGCTATGATGCCACCCTGGGAATTGACTATTTTATTGCACAATTTTTTCCTTTTTCTTGCTTTCTTAAAAAACAAAACAAAACCCAAAACACCAGACAGGTCAGATATCTTGGTAGTGACTGCATCTCAGCTAATTCTCTATTCTGAGGCCAGCACCAGTTGCCAGAGTTGGTCTGTCTCACCTACACATACAAGAATCATTTTCCAAGTCTGATCTTCAATCACTGTGATACATACAATAGGTGGAGAGACATCACCAATATTTTGAGGGGCAGCACATCAAGAGATTCACTGGGAAAGAAAACAGCAGATGGGAAGATGCAGTCCCACACAGCCTGTGCCCCAAAGCATTCCTTCCCTCCCAGAGGCGCTGCCCAGGCAGGTGCTACGTAGCACACCTGACTGGCAAAACATCCAGCCTTGTGCAACACATTAATTATCATCCTGTGATAAAATTTCCAGGAAAGGAATTCAGCTGGGAAATTTATGGTAGCAACACAGCAGCATTGGTTCTTTCTTATTTCAAGGAAGGATACTAGTTATTTGCTATCCCATTAGGCTATAATACATATATCTTTTCTTTCAACACATTACTAGTGTTATTATCGATACAGCCTTTATTCCAGCCTGTTATAATTTCCACTTTTAAAAAGTTGTGTCAATGAATTATGCACAGCAGTATTTTATTTTCAAGAGCTATTTCAGGTAATTGCTTTGACTAAAGCGGGCTTTAGCACTAAAAGAAACTCTTTGAACAAGAGGTAATCTCGTTTCAGGGAAGAAGTTAAACAAAAGAAAATCACTGAAGCTTAGGAGAGTCCTGTAATAGTTCCGATTTAATCTTGTTAGCTCAGTAAGTATACAACAATTATGGCTACAAACTCCAATACATAACCTCCACTTTTGTTATCAATTAATGACTATTAATTAAGCTGGATACTGAGACCAATGGTAAAGGATGGATGGATGCATGCACAAGATTTTTTCTTCCACTATTCTAACATTTATTGACACATCTGCATTTTCCTAAAGCTTATCGCTTTGGATTCTGGGCCAGAAAGGAACACAAAATTCTGTCTGAATGTTACCTAAAGCTCTGCAGTTACCAGGAAACAGTCGTTTTAAGGCTTCTGCAGCTAAAAACTTGTTCACATAACATGTTTATGAAGTGTCAGTTGCTACAAAATGCTATAGTTACAGTACCAGGGACAAGATAAACCTCCATTCCTGATGTTGAGCCAATATTGTTTCTTCCCTATTTCTACCTTTTTCTAACATGTTTTTCCTCAAATTCTCAGTCTCCTTGTCCAGCCACAACCCTCCTACCCCTTCAGCAGAGATCTCCCCTTTCTACAAGTGTTCTCCAATGCACCTTTCATACAACCATCACCTGCCCACAAGCCCTTTAGAGTTCAGTCCTTTTCCGTTCCCCTCCCACCCTTGTTCCTGACCTATTGCTCAGTGAGTCTTAATGTTTTCAAGTCTGGCTTTGACTCTGCTGTTACTTCACTTCCTATCAGTCCTGCCTCCAGTCCTAATCACCCTGTCTACTTCCTAATCACCCACCCTGTCTACTTCCTAATCACCCACCCTGTCTACTTCCCTGCTACCCAAGCCAGCCAAGATGCACAAAATCTCACCTCCCAGCAAGGTCTGACCATCTTCAAGAAGACTTTGAGAGCACACAGGACTGTTTCCAGTCCTCAGCTGTGTATCCAAACCCAGAATGACATGGAATAACTCAGACTCAATGGCTACAGAAGAGTCCTGTTCACCACAGAGAACATTAAGGTCCCACCTGGAGTACTGCATCCAGTTCTGCAGCCCCCAACACAAGAGAGACATGGACCTGTTGGAACAAGTCCAGAGGAGGCCACCAGGATGATCCGAGGGCTGGAGCAGCTCTGCTGTGAGGACAGGCTGAGAGAGTTGGGGCTGTTCAGCCTGGAGAAGAGAAGGCTCC
>NW_010329878.1:55552-59031 GCF_000700745.2 Antrostomus carolinensis
GTCCCTGCTGCTGGCAGGGGGGTTGGAACTGGATGAGCTTTAAGGTCCCTTCCAACCCAAACCATCCCATGATTCTATGATTTTTGAGGGAACTAAGCCACAAAGTGCTGCAGTTTCTACCAAGAATCAGTAAAGTGAGTTTTCAACGGCTTCCAGCTTGGTTTTTCAGAGCCAGAGGAATATGCCTGACACCTAAAGGTCAGCACCACAACTGGTGTCAGGCACCTAATAATAGAGATGCTTAAAAACAGAGGTCACTAGCGTGGCACAGGGCTGAACACTTACACAGTGTGTGCACAGACACTGCCACAAGTACTGATGCAGCTACTGTGGGAAGTTTGGGCTGGAGTGGCTGGTTCCACAAAGTCAGAGTAAGGGACTGAGTGAGAAGTGCTGACTTCACCGAAGAGATGATGTAAACCTGAATTACACTATCAGAAAAGCTACATCAGGCTGTGAAGATGCATTTCACTAGTATCCTTCCAAGCAGAATGAGAGAAGCATTTGGGGATAATGTGCAAGCATTCCTATCCAGAAGCTGTTTAAAATACCCTTCTAATAAGAATTTATTTAAGCCATGAGAAAAGATTAACAAGTTAAAAGAAAAGGAACCAGAAGGGGAAGAATGTAAGAGATTAACAGACAAACTCTGCTGCTATGGGGCATTTAATGCACTTGGAAAGAGAATACGGACACAGGTGCTGTATTTACACCCAGCAGGCAACTGTGAGCCACAGCTCGCTGGAGCTGCACTGTCACAAGTCACATTCACAAGCGGTCAGGCGAATTACTGCCGTATCACTTCCAGGGGAACACTGGCTTTTGAAAGTCAGTATCAATTTCATACAAGGGTCTATAAAAAGAACAGGGAAAATATTAACATGACAAGGTTGAATTTGATTAAAGGAATTCTGCTAAAGAAACAGGAGAAGTGACTGAATATATCACTCTGCAGTGACATTTAAAGGATGGGTTATCATATGGAACTAGCAACTTCAAAAAGTAGTATATAGAATATTGGGCACATTCAAGAACACAAGTTAACAAAAACCATCACCAAGTACAACACTTAAAATCACAGGCTGTGCTATTACAAATGGTGTACGTTCAGCAGCAGATCATTAGCCCTAAATCTCAAATTAGTAAATTCACTTATTTCCCTGCAGGCAATGAGTAAGGGATCCTAATGCAGCATGCAAAAATGTGACATTAAGGATATTTCAGCTCTAAAACATGGATGCCCCAGTCTGTGCCATCAAGGTGCTAATAGACCACCCAAGTTTGTGGAAACTTCAAGAGATAGCTCATGAACAGGTGAATGCTTGACCTCATAGCAGTCTCAAAGTCAAGGTATCTTCAAACATAGTTGCTAACAGTTGTAGAGACCTTTTCTTCTCAGGATACACGAGAACTGGGGTAGAGCATTTACTGCTCTAACAGCAGAGGCTGGTGCTAGGTTTTTAGTGCTAGGTTTTCAGGTGCTCTTAACTCGTGTTAAGAGCTATTAGAAAAAATATTTTGCAAACAAGTTCTGCAGCAATATTAACAGGCTAATGAAAAGGCATGAGAGCAACTACCTTCAGCAAGATAGCATCATGTTTTATCAAACTGAGACATTAAAAAAGCAGAAGAATATGAACATAAGACCCTTAAGTGTTCAAGAACATCTTAACCAGAAGTATAAAATACTCCAGTCTTCCCTGCTACATAAAATATTTTTAAGCCACATGAAGAGCATCTGGGCAAAATTCAAATAAAATGTATGCTATATAACAACCTACATGGAACAATTCAGAGGAACTTTAAAGGAAGACAACTGCTGCACTGTTTGCTTTAACAGTTTTCTGTTGACAAACCCAAAGACAAAACTGAATCTCCCCAACAACTGATGCCAAAGTTTTAATGGCTGCAGCATGACAAAACTGCAGAAATTGAGGTCTGCATTTTCATGATTCCTGCTGTGCTTTCTCACTGAAGTCATTCATCAGAGCACTTAGCAGTAAGGTATAAAAATGCTGTTTATAGACTGCTCAGAATTTTATTTAGCTCTTCTCTCAATGTTTTAGTCACACTTTAGTATAAAAGCGTGACTAAAAGAAGCGTGACTTATCAGAAGAAACCAGAAAAAGTTACAGAAACAGGTTAAAAAGTAATTAATATTGAAAGGTTTTCTCGACAAATAACACAGCTAATAAAAAAAAAATCAAGTGTTTTGATGCCTTGCATACATTAAAAGGCAGCAGTTTAAAAAAATCCTAAAAATACTACTTGTAATAGCAGCATTTACATGCCTCACACTTTCAGGACAGCTGACTTGATATGGTGGTTGGGGTGTGTGTGTTTAAGTGAGGAATACCAGGAAGCAGAAGGAGGAAAGACATATTTGATGACAGCTGATTCTGAGAGCATGGTGAAGGCAGGATCTGAAGTACAAATAAAAATAGTTTTATTTGAGCTCAAATTATTCTGCTCAATGATTTCTGCTTCAATGATTTCTCTTCCACCCATAAATATGTTATATTAATATATTCGAGCTTACACTTTGTAAAGGTAACCAAACCAAGCTTCAGTGAAACTGGCAGGCATCTGCTGATGCACACAGTCTGCTTCATAGGTACCAGAAGCTTAAAGCAGGCTGCCTAGCAGGATGTGTTTGGTTCTGAAGAAGCATCTAAGTATTTTCCTGATCTTAAGATTTGGTAAATTCTCAAAAGCTTTTAATAATACAGTAATTCTGCATTATCAATTATCTTAAAAAAACCTCTTACTATTCACCACTTACAGTCTAGTTTTAGCTGACTACTTTATTTCACTTAATGCACTACTGAGAGGTTTACTGTCCAGGAGACAGGTTGGGACCACTGTGAACCATCAAGTGGTTTATTTTTTAAAGATGTCAGTTTAGATAATGTCAAGAGAGGTTTCCAAAATAAGATACTACTAAAAACCACATCATTAGAACTGAAGCGATTGGTTTAATTTCAGGTAAGAATCAGGATAATAGGCTCTATAAAATCCAACATTTGTTAGAAAACAATCCATGGACTACAGCTTCACTTAATAAAAAGAAGACTTATTTGGAAGCACTACACAATGTCCAGTATTGCAAATAAGCACATTTTGGACAGGCCCTTGAGAGCGACAGCTTGATGGCTCCAGCCCTTCCAGGTCTTGATGGACAGCTTAAACAGCATTTTTAGGAAATGTACACCGAACAATCACGACTTCATGCAGCTGCAAAAGCCATCCAGCTGCACATCTCTGACCGTGAGATAGCTCTGCAGCTGTTCTGACATTCATGGCAGCGCTGTCACCAAATACTGTTAACTATCGTCACCAGAATCTCTGTCATGAGTTTAGAAACAACACCTTCATCGCTCGATACAACCAGCCTACTGGGATCCGCGCTGGAAAACACACTGTGCTTTGCAGAGCTGTTACTCAAGCCAGCACTCTCAGATTATGGATTTTTATATATA
>NW_010329879.1:0-5724 GCF_000700745.2 Antrostomus carolinensis
ACATAAAAATTAAAATTAAAAGTATTAAAGTTAAAATTAAAAATAAAAATATTTATGTTTATTTTAAATTTGAATTTGAATTTGAATTTTCCTCCTTATGGGACAAACACCGGAACAAACGCGTCGAGGCAACAAAAAAACCCCCCCACATCGATACAAATAATTCTTAATTAATAAAAAAGAAGGAATTGAAGCTCGGCTGCTTAATTAGTAACAATACACCATAAAAAAATCAATCTTTAATGATAGTTCCTGGCTAATTGCTCGTTAACCGGCCCCTCCCCCCACGCCGCTTTTACGCCACCGAATCCCGGGAAATTCTCGGATGATTTTTGTTTTCCAACCTCGGGAGCAGGAATTTCAAATTTATTTTCCAGGGCAATTTTTTAAAAATAGTTGTTGGCAAAATTTTAATTTCAAATTTTTTCACTTCAAATTTTTTCATTGAAAATTTTTTCATTGAAAATTTTTTCATTGAAAATTTTTTCATTGAAAATTTTTTCATTGAAAATTTTTTTCAAAGATTTGGCGGCAAAAAAATGACCCAGAAAATAAAAAATTCTTACAAAAAAGTGAATTAAAATGGAGAAAAATACAAATAAATCTCGTTTTCCTGAACCAAAAACTGAAAATCTTTGGTAAAATGAGGAAAATTTTAAAGTATCAAAACTGGTTCGCGAGGAAATTTGAAGCTCTCGGTGGATCTGAGCGCGGAATCGGCGCCGGGGAGTTGGAATGAGGGGGGAAGCGCCGGGGAGGTTGAAAAATGGCCAAGAAAGTTGAAAAGTTGCCAAGAAAATTGAAAATTCACCAAGAAAATTGAAAATTCGCCAAGAAAATTGAAGAATTGCCAAGAAGATTGAAAAAAATTGCCACAAAGGTTGAAAAATTGCCAAGAAAATTGAAAATTCGCCAAGAAAATTGAAGAATTGCCAAGAAGATTGAAAAAAATTGCCACGAAGGTTGAAAATTTGCCAAGAAAGTTGAAAAATTGGCAGGAAGGCCGAAAAAAATTGCTGCAAAAGTTGAAAATTCACCAGGAAAGCTGGAAAATTGCCAAGAAAATTGAGAAATTGCCACAAAACTTGAAAAATTGCCAAGAAAATTGAAAAAAATTGCTGCAAAATTTGAAAAATTGCCAAGAAAGTTGAAAAACTGCCAAGAAAATTGAAAAATTGCCAAGAAAATTGAAAAAGTGCCAAGAAGATTGAAAAAAATTGCTGCAAATTTTGAAAAATCGCCAAGAAAATTGAAAAACTGCCACAAAGGTTGAAAAAAATTGCTGCAAAATTTGAAAATCGCCAAGAAAATAGAAAAATTGCCAGGAAAACTGAAAAAAAAATTGCCACAAAGGTTGAAAACCTGCCAGGAAAGTTGAAAAAAATTGCTGCATTTGAAAAACTGCCGCAAAAGTTGAAAAATCGCCAAGAAAATGGAAAAAAATTGCTGCAAAATTTGAAAAATCGCCACAAAAGTTGAAAAATTGCAACGGAAGTTGAAAAATTGCCAGGAAAATTGAAAAATTGCCACGAAAATTGAAAAGTCGCCAAGAAAATTGAAAAAAATTGCCGCAAAAGTTGAAAAATCTCCAAGAAAGTTGAAAAATTGCCAGGAAAATTGAAAAATTGCCACGAAAATTGAAAAAAAATTGCCACAAAGGTTGGAAAAAAAAAAAAAATAAAGGGCCCAAGCTACGAATTTTATATACAAACCCGGGTGGGGGAGGGGATGGGGGGGGAGGGGAGCTACCTATATACACGGGCGCCTATATACAACCACGTCACTCCTTCTTCTTGGCCACCGCCAGCTCCACCCCGGGCACCCGGAAGCCGCCCCTCGTCCCGCTCTCGTTACTGGAAGACGACGACAAACGGGATTTTTTCGATAGCGTTGAAATTTTGCCCAATTCTTCGTCGCTTCCCGTCACCTCGTAAGAACCTTTCAATTTGGAACCGATTCCCCCAAAGGTCCCAAATTTGATCTTCCCCTGTTTTCCTTTCTCACCACCCGAGTGGATGTCCAACTCCAAGGTTGGCGTTGAGTGGGATGAACGTTCGTCGCTAAAAGACGACGACCGGTGACGCGTCTTCTTGTTTTTAAAGAGGGAGAACTTCCCTTTGCTTGATGGACCTTCTCCACCATCCAACTCACCTTCTGTAGATCCCAAACTCACTTTAGAACTCTTCAAATCACTTTTGGATCCCGAAACGGAAGCGGAAATCTCCGAGGATCCCAAAGCACCGCTGCTTTTTCCTTTGGGTTTGGTAAAATTGAATTTGGGCATTTTGATTTTGGATTTCTTCAATCTGAGGTCAACTTCTTCTGACTCAACCTCCGTGGCACCAACCTGGAGGTTCACATCCGCCCCGGGGAATTCGACGTCCACCCCCATCTCTCTACCCTTCGTTTCTGGGTCTGAAAACCCAAATTTGGGCATTCGGAGTTTGGGGAACGTGACTTTTCCCAAGTTGCTTTCTGGGCTACTTTGTTGGACGTTCATGGTGATGTTGGGACCACCAATTCCTACTTTGGGGCCGGTAATGTGACAAGCTCCACCCCCGGCGTTCACCGATGGAGCTGCCACCTCTCCGGAGATGGTGGCACCACCTTTGATCTTTGGCCCTTTTACGTGGACGTTAAAACCTGACCCAGAAACTTTATCCAAGGCAGGAGCATCAAGATGGACACCCACACCAGGTTCTCTCATGTCAACACGAGGTCCTTCCACGTTGAGTTTGGGACCTTTGATGTCACCGGTGACGTCTACGTTGCCCCGTAGGTTTGGTCCTTTCAACTTCAGGTCAACGTCCCTCAAGGAAACGTTGGGTGATTGAAATTGAGACCCTTTCAATTCCACCTCGGGTCCTTCCAACCCAACGCCAACCCCTGAGCCCTTCAGGTCTCCTTTCACTTGAGGACCTTCAAGATTGATACCTCCATCAATTCCATCTACACCAGGACTGGAAATACCAAACTGGGGGAGTTTGAGGGATGGGAGCTTGATGGTACCACCCAGAATTTCAAAGCCAACATCTGATGCTTCTGCTGATGCTTTGGGGGATTGAATTCCAGCAGAAACATCAAGATCTCCTTTCAACTTTGGTCCTTTCAGGTTTATATCCAAATCTGGAGCAGAAACATCCACCGAGGGCCCTTTGAGATCAACTCCTGGGACGCCGAGGTTGAGATTTGCACCCGGGGTTTTCGTGTCCACCTCCATCTGTGGGAAGGAGCAGTTGACACCTCCTTTGATGCTCAGATCTGGTGCCTCCATAGTAGGAGATTTCAACTTGGGCATCTTCAGTTTTCCTCCCAAGCTTCCAATGTCAACGCTTGGTGCATCCAGGTTGAGGTTTGACCCTTCCACACAACTCGAAACATCTACATCTCCTTTTAGTTTTGGTCCTTTCAAGTTTCCATCAAAATCAGGGCCAGAAATCTGAGGTCCTTTGAGTTTTACATCAACACCTCGGAGGTTGACATCAGCTGAAGGAAGACTCACGCTTCCTTCCATGGTTGGGACCGAGATATCCAAGTGTCCATCTGGTATTTCCAAACCAACACCCATTTTCTCCATCTTGGGTAATTTCAACTTTCCTTCAAGACCTTCCACCAATTCTGCTCCAGGAACGTTGACTTCACCTTTTACTTTTGGTCCTTTCAAGTTGAAGTCAACATCTGGTGAGGAGATGGAGGGAACGGCAACGTCAATGGTGGGTCCTTTCAGGTCACCTTCCATTTTCAAGTCTCCTCCATCCACCTGCCCACTGGGAAGTTTGAACTTTGGTTTCTTCAGGTTCACCTCAGGAGCTTCAACGTCCACGTTGAGACTTGGACCTTTCACATCTCCTTTGATGGTTGGCATGGAGACATCTACATCTGGTGCTTTAAGTTCTCCCTCTATTTTTGGGACGGTCACGGAAGTGTCACCTCGAAATTTATGTGATTTCAGATCAAATTCAACATCTGGGAAGGAGATTTTTCCAAACATGGGTTTCTTCCCTTTGGGGGACTTCATTGAAGCATCACCTTTGATGGTCACATCTGGACCAACAACGTTCACATCCAGGTCAGGAGATTTCAAATTGCCATCAAGTTCTCCACCGGCCACGTTGACATCGAACCCACCTTTCTTGCCTTTAACTCTAGGACCACTCATGTGAAGTTTGGGCATCTTGAACTTGCTCTTCTTCCCTTTCCCACCAATATCAGGTGACTCCACATTCAACTCCACCTCAGGTAAATCCACTTCTGCTCCTGGGACCTTCATTTCACCTTTTGGACTTTTCATCCCAAATCCAAACTTGGATTTCTTTACTTTAGGAAGTTTGATATTTACCTCTGGACCTTCCATGTTCAGGTCAGGACATTCCACCTCAACTTCAGGGCTTTTCACTCCAAATTCTGGGCTTTTGATCTCCACTTCAGGACCTTTCAAGTTACCTTCAATCTTAGGGGTGGAGATGTCAAAACCACCCTTCGTTTTATGACCTTTCAAATTCAAATCTATCTCCGGCATCGAGATTTGAGGAACGTTCACGTGCATTTCTGGCATCTTCAGTTTAGGACCTTTCAATTTACCCTCTGGACCTTCAACGTTCACATCTGGGATGTTGATATCAACTTTAGGACCTGAAAGATCAACATCTGTCTTTGGTAGGTTCACATCTACTTCAGGACCTTCTCCTTTAAAGCCAAACTTGGGCAGTTTCATTTTAGGCAGCTTCACTTTTCCTTCTAGACCATCAACGTCAACATCTGGACCCTCAAGATCTACTTTGGGGCCCTCAAGATCTACTTTGGGGCCTTTAAGATCTACTTTGGGGCCTTTAAGATCTACTTTGGGACCCTTAAGATCAATTTCAGGACCCTTCAGACCTCCCTCAAGCTTTGGGCCCTGAAGGTCAGCGTCACCTTTGACCCTCAGTCCCTTTAGGTTCAAGTCAATGTCTGGCATGGAGATCTGGGGGGTCTTCATGTGCATTTCTGGCATCTTGATCTTTGGTCCTTTCAATTTTCCTTCTGGCCCTTCAATGTTGACATCAGGTACCTGAATGTCCAACTTGGGACCTTCAATGTCAACACCTGGACACTTCAAATCTCCTTCCAACTTTGGTGCTGAGACATCCAGGTCTCCCTTCAACTTGGGGCCTTTGAGGTTGAAGTCAACATCAGGCATGGAGAACTTGGGTGCCTTGATGTGCATCTCAGGCATCTTGAATTTGGGACCTTTGAGTTTCCCTTCTGGTCCTTCGATGGTCACATCAGGAGCCTCGAGGTCAATTTTGGGGGCTTTCAAATCCCCTTCAAACCTGGGTCCAGAAATATCTACATCTCCTTTCAGTTGAGGACCTTTGATGTTCAAGTCAACATCAGGGATGGAGACCTTGGGTGTCTTGAAGTGCATCTCAGGCATGGTCAATTTGGGACCTTTGACTTTTCCATCTACGTTTAGATCAGGAGCTTCTACATCTACTCTGGGACCTGAGATGGAAACATCTCCCTTGGGTAGGTTCATGTCCACGTCTACTCCATCACCTTTAAAACCAGGCATGGAAAATTTGGGCATCTTGAATTTGGGGAGTTTAAATTTCCCCTCCGGGCCCTCAAAATCCACGTCAGGGCCACCTACATCTAATTGTGGAACATCAACCTCTGGAGCTTTCACTTCACATTCAATACCTGACATCTCAACATCTCCCTTCACTTTGGGACCTTTGAGGT
>NW_010329880.1:0-1794 GCF_000700745.2 Antrostomus carolinensis
GGGTGGCTGAGGAACATCTCAGAGGGGATCAAGGTGAGTTTGGAGACACCTTGAGGGGCTCAAGATGACCTTGGGGACAACTTGGGAGGCTGAGGAACATCTCAGAGGGGTTCAAGATGAGCTTGGAGACACCTTGAGGGGCTCAAGATGACCTTGGGGACAACTTGGGAGGCTGAGGAACATCTCAGAGGGGTTCAAGGTGAGTTTGGAGACACCTTGAGGGGCTCAAGATGACCTTGGGGACAACTTGGGAGGCTGAGGAACATCTCAGAGGGGTTCAAGGTGAGTTTGGAGACACCTTGAGGGGCTCAAGATGACCTTGGGGACAACTTGGGAGGCTGAGGAACATCTCAGAGGGGTTCAAGGTGAGTTTGGAGACACCTTGAGGGGCTCAAGATGACCTTGGGGACAACTTGGGAGGCTGAGGAACATCTCAGAGGGGTTCAAGGTGAGTTTGGAGACACCTTGAGGGGCTCAAGATGACCTTGGGGACAACTTGGGAGGCTGAGGAACATCTCAGAGGGGTTCAAGGTGAGTTTGGAGACACCTTGAGGGGCTCAAGATGACCTTGGGGACAACTTGGGAGGCTGAGGAACATCTCAGAGGGGTTCAAGGTGAGTTTGGAGACACCTTGAGGGGCTCAAGATGACCTTGGGGACAACTTGGGAGGCTGAGGAACATCTCAGAGGGGTTCAAGGTGAGTTTGGAGACACCTTGAGGGGCTCAAGATGACCTTGGGGACAACTTGGGAGGCTGAGGAACATCTCAGAGGGGTTCAAGGTGAGTTTGGAGACACCTTGAGGGGCTCAAGATGACCTTGGGGACAACTTGGGAGGCTGAGGAACATCTCAGAGGGGTTCAAGGTGAGTTTGGAGACACCTTGAGGGGCTCAAGATGACCTTGGGGACAACTTGGGAGGCTGAGGAACATCTCAGAGGGGTTCAAGGTGAGTTTGGAGACACCTTGAGGGGCTCAAGATGACCTTGGGGACAACCTGGGGTGGCTGAGGAACATCTCAGAGGGGTTCAAGATGAGCTTGGAGACACCTTGAGGGGCTCAAGATGTCCTTGGGGACAACTTGGGAGGCTGAGGAAGATCTCAGAGGGGTTCAAGATGTTCTTGGGGACAACTTGGAGTGGTTGGAGATGCTCTGGGGACATCCAGGGGTGGCTGGGAACACCCTGGGGACATTCTGGAGTGTCTGGGGACACCAATGGAGATGTTGGGGATCCCCTGGAGATGCTGGTGACCCCATGAAGACCCCATGGAGATGCTGGGGACCCCTTAGGAACCCCCTGGAGATGTTGGGGAGACCACGGGGACGCCAATGGAGATGTTGGGCACCCCATGAAGACCCCATGGAGATGCTGGGAACCCCTTAGGGACCCCATGGAGATGTTGAGGACCCCACAGGAACCCCCTGGAGATGTTGGTGACCCCATGAAGACCCCATGGAGATGGTGCTGACCCCATGGAGATGTTGGGAACCCCTTAGGAACCCTATGGAGATGTTGGTGACCCCACGGGAACCCCATGGAGATGTTGGTGACCCCATGGAGATCCTGGTGACCCCCATGAAGACCCCCTGGAGATGTTGGTGACCCCATGAAGACCCCATGGAGATGGTGCTGACCCCATGGAGATGT
The DNA here is from genome assembly GCF_000700745.2 of Antrostomus carolinensis. NCBI lineage: Eukaryota > Metazoa > Chordata > Aves > Caprimulgiformes > Caprimulgidae > Antrostomus > Antrostomus carolinensis. The sequence goes on from NW_010329880.1 coordinate 1,647, forward strand.
TGGGAACCCCTTAGGAACCCTATGGAGATGTTGGTGACCCCACGGGAACCCCATGGAGATGTTGGTGACCCCATGGAGATCCTGGTGACCCCCATGAAGACCCCCTGGAGATGTTGGTGACCCCATGAAGACCCCCTGGAGATGCTGG
>NW_010329880.1:2249-2475 GCF_000700745.2 Antrostomus carolinensis
GACCCACCTGAGCGCAGGTTGGTCATGGTGGAGGGCAGCTGGAGGTAGGCGGGGTTGTGGGTGGTGACCCCGATCTCGATGGACCCCGCCCACTTGTCCACCATCTTGTCGATGCGGACCTGGAAGAGCTCGTTGTCCCGCAGCGCCCGGGCGCTCAGCACCACCCCGTGGTTGAAGTCATCGGTGGCACTGGGGACGGGGACACCAGGGGGACATCGTGTCACCA
>NW_010329881.1:0-722 GCF_000700745.2 Antrostomus carolinensis
TGGCCATCTTTGGTGCAGGTGGGCAGCCATCGTGTGGGTCCTCTGCCACTGGGTGGCCATCTTGGGTGCGGGTGGGCGGCCATCTTGTAGGTCCTCTGCCACCGGGTGGCCATCTTGTGGGTCCTCTGCCACTGGGCGGCCATCTTTGCACAGGATGGGACCGTTCACGCCCAAAAATGGTGATGGGGAACGTTGGGAATGTGGCTGGCCCCCTGCCACTGGGCGGCCATCTTTGCACAGGATGGGACCGTTCACGCCCAAAAATGGTGATGGGGAACGTTGGGAATGTGGCTGCCCACCAAAGATGGTCCTACAGGGGGATGTCCTCCAGCAGACATGGACCAGGGGGGGGTTGTAGGTAGAAAGGATGGACCTTGGGGCAAAAAAATATGGGATTTGGAGGTTTTTAGAAGGTGGAGATGATGTTGGGTGGTCACATGATCATTTCCCATGGTGGGGGATGGGTTTCGTGGTTGACCATGGTCTTCTCCATGTAGGAAACCATGGAGGACATCGACAAGAACGGAGATGGCTTCATTGACCTGGAGGAGTACATCGGTGAGACACGGGCGTCGTGGTGCCACCACCGTGTCCTCCGTCCCTGTCCCCTCCCCCAGGAGCAGCTTCTCCTCCCCCTTTTCTCCTGGAATTGGGATTTTCTCCCTCAACTTCCCCGTTTTCCACCTTTTTCTTCTCACTGGGGGGGTTTGTGGGGGGGATTT
>NW_010329882.1:0-2925 GCF_000700745.2 Antrostomus carolinensis
TCCAACCCAAACCAGTCTGTGATTCTAGGATACTGAGGCTGTCATCTTCACTGAACTGAAGAGGATATCACTGAACATTGACCAAAAGAAGTTAAAATAACCTTAAACTGAAGTCCACGCTGGCGTGCATCTACCAGAAAATATGTTATTTTCTACTTGATGCAAGAAAACTTGCAATTCATATGATACTGCACTGACTTTGCTACAACTACACAGCACACCACGGTATTTATAACAGCAGTAGAATATCACAGGGCTACAATAGTTAGTGGGTTGTTGCTAAGGTTTTTGATTCTACTTTGTTTAGTAATGTGAACCCTCCTCTACTCCTTTAATTAAGTAGCAACTTTCTAGAGCAAGTGACTGGATCTCCCCAGCAAGAGTTGCTGGAAGTGAGTAAATTGATGACAAATGTGGAAAGATTGTTCTTCCTAACAAGTGAGTTAATTCCACATCAGGGACAAATGGGCTATAGTTAAACAGATGAGTGCAAACAAAGTGTTGATTTTTTGCAAAGAAATTAAAGACATTACTGGTGTTCTACCTTTGTCCAGTACCCAAAACATTGTAACTGTCACTGTTTCAGGCAAATCTACAACCTGACAAAGCAGCTGAATACCAACCTCGTTGTATAAATCACTGAATTCTTCAACCACATCTTTCGGGATCCTTTGCCCATTGTTGGTAAGATGGTAAGCCACCCCATTCTTGGAGTAAAGACTGATCCGTCCAACACTTCTCTCATCATCAGTAGTCTCTTCAAGTAAACCATTGTCTTCTGCTAGATGATAGACTGGGTTTCCATGTGAACCATGAATCCACGTAGCTCCCAGTTCAAAAGTGGCGTGCCCTGCAGGAGAGGAAAGCAAGCAAACTAGTTATTGAGGCTCATTTTCCTGAAAGCTTGTTACACTCAACCTCAATAAAAAATACATGTGCAAAAGCAGAATAATTCCCAAGGACTACACAGGTTTGATCACCACAAACGAGCTTTCTCTGTTACACAAGGGCAATGCCAGTGTTCTTCAAACCAGTTCTTTGGAACACAAGCTTAGACAGTGCTAGAAGGATGGGATGTTTCCAATAAAGATACATCACAGAGACACTCTTTTGATACTTAAGAATAAATTCACCATCTTCTAGGTTCCCAGTTCTTATCATGGTTGTTGCTACTTGCTCTGTCCTTGCTACCTGGCCTTGCTAAATCATCTTCTCTAAACCTGCACTAAGGAACAGGGTCAGACAGAAGAGGTATTGCAGCATAAGCCATGTAGTAGCAAAGGGGGTGGGAAGGAAAGGAGCTGTAAGAAGCCACACTGCACTATTGCAAAAAGGATGTGTGAGTATACTTACATAAATATTATAATTGTGGGGAAAGAATAGAGGACCTAAAGACTTCAAATATCCACTGTATTCAACAGGAGGGGATGGATACCCAGACACAGGAAGAAAAGCATCTACAGCAGGGAGATGTAGGAAAATTTGGATTGCAATGTTGGCCTGCATACTGAACCTTGTCCTGTGCTTAAAACTGCACGTTACTTACAAATACAACTCAGATCAACTGCAATGCAAAAATGCATTTCCACTCCTCAAGTGAGTAAATAGGTTATATTTTAGTATTTATGCCTTTGGAAATTTAAATCAGGTTCTTTAAAAAGATGCACTGCCAAGTTAAACAACAAACACGTTGAGTCTTCATCACCTGTACTTTCTGCCTGCAAAACAGCAAGAGTTTGCTCAGCCCCACTCTCGCTTTTCCTTTTAACTAAGGGGGTTTGCACCAGGGTTCTGACCACCCCTAAGTTGTCCCACAACTGGGCTGATAGCACAGGGACATGTTCAGCAGCTGAAAGGAGGTGCTAAAAATAAGCTTGGGTCACGTCCTCCACCCACATTTTTACAGATTCTCAGAAGTCCAAAGCTGTTTTAAAGTCTTCACAAAGCTGTGTTCTCCCAGCTTCCCAGCCAACACCACGCTGTGCAGCTCGCTCTGCAGAGGTGTGTGAATGCCCGATGAAGTGGGTGAGTTAATAAGATTCTGCTTGATGAAGAAAGGATCATGCAGTTCCCAGTCATCATATGCTGTTTAACATGTAAATATATGCTCAGACAGAAAGACACTGCAGCACTGCTAGAAAGCAGTCACGTTTAACAGGTGAAAGTGCCAAGAAACGCCGCTCTCCAGCTGAGACGTTGTCTCCAAGGGAAGCTCCTCACATCTTGTTTTTCAAGCAGATAAAACACAGAATCACAGAATCACACAGAATCACAGAATGTCAGGGATTGGAAGGGACCTCAAAAGATCATCCAGTCCAATCCCCCTCCCAGAACAGGAACCTAAACGAAATTACACAGGAAGGTGTCCAGGCGGGTCTTGAATGTCTCCAGAGAAGGAGACTCCACAACCTCCCTGGGCAGCCTGTCCCAGGGCTCTGTCACCCTCACTGGAAAGAAGTTCCTTCTGAAATTTAAGCAGAACCTCCTGTGTTCCAGCTCACACCCATTGCCCCTTGTCCTACCATTGGGCATCACTGAGAAGAGCCTGGCTCCATCCTCATGACATTCGCCCTTAACATATTTATAAACATTAATGAGGTCTCCCCTCAGTCTCCTCTTCTCCAAGCTAAAGAGACCCAGCTCATCATTAAGGAGCACACTGATCAACCCTTCAAAACACGCACTGCAGGACTGGAGAGCACAAAGATTTCTACAAACACCTAAAACAAAAAGCCTGTGCTTCGGAGTGTGCCGCATCGAGTCACAAATGTGAATATTTAAGACGCCCCAGAATCCCACCGGCTCGGAGCACAGCGGAAATGACTCTGCTGGACCTTGGCAGCCAAAGGTCCAAAGCTCATAAATATTGCATGTGGCAGTCACCTTGTGAATGCAATCCCCCTGCGAGTCATCACATGCCAGATC
>NW_010329882.1:2960-36126 GCF_000700745.2 Antrostomus carolinensis
CGCTGCTACGCTAACAGTTCTCCTGGATTGAGCTCTTGTTTATGGGGCACCTGAACTTTGGAAGGAAAAATTCAATAAATAAATATGCCAGCAGGTCCCACTGTATTGGTGCTTGGTAGAAATGATAATGCGTTCCAAGTTCTCCTGTTTTCAGTAGCTGTGTGGAATATAATCAAACACCAACAAATTAACAATAGTCTGTAATACTTAGAAACTCACTATTACCACTCGCAAGCAGATAAGGCAGTTGTTACATGATAGATTATTTAAACCATAAAATTAAGTAACATCTTTTTAAACAGAGATAGTTAATTTACTTCCAGGACTTTAAAAGATTTTAGTTCTAATATTAATCTACTTCAAATGAATCATCCAATATATCAAAAATAGAAAAAAAAAAAAATCTGCTTCCAATTCTGTGAATTACTGAGAGAGAAGCAGCAGACAAAACAGGTCTTCAGACAACAATAAACCACAGCAGCAATCTTCCAAAGGAACACACAGGTTGTGTATCACACAGGTTGTGTATCACACAGGTTGAGGTTGTGTATCACACAGGTTGTGTATCAAGGCTCCTGAATAGAATCATAGAATCCCAGACTGGTTTGGGTTGGGAGGGACCTGAAAGCTCATCCAGTTCCAACCCCCCTGCCAGCAGCAGGGACACCTTCCACTAGACCAGGTTGCTCAAAGCCTCATCCAACCTGGCCGCCAACACTTCCAGGGAGGAGCAGCCACAGCTTCTCTGGCCAACCTGGGACACTGTCTCACCACCCTCACACCAAACAATTTCTTCCTAATATCTCATCTAAACCTCTCCTCTTCCAGTACACATGGAAACTTTCACATTTCCCTTTGCAGCCCTGACTACTTCTTCAGCATCCTGTCACGATTTATCTGCAGTGGATACTGATGTTATAGATCACATATAAGAAACACACTTACAGTCCATGCACACACAACCTCTCTGCCTCAGCTGTGCTAGAGATGATGAAACAAACCTCTGAAAATCCAAATTAATCCCCTGTGCTGAGTAGGAACACACTCCACGCAGCTGGGGGAAAATACAGTCCTTTGCAAGACACAGCATGTGGCAGTGAGAGTGGAACTATTAGGATATAACCCTGAGAAGGTGCCACCATAGCTCTGCTGACAATTTAAACTGGATCTTTGGTCAAATGTGCAGACAGGGGAGCAGCCAAAGAAGTTTAACATTTAAATGTCATTTAGACAAGCAGATCAAAGTGGTTGTATGTTGAAGAGTGGAAGAACCACTTCTGTGACAGTATTTTGTAAGCTTTAGTCAGTTCTGAGAAATGAGCAGTTCTTGCATGCCCCAGATGCAATCTTACTGCTCCAGGCAGTACAGGAGAAACCACAGCCCAGGACCACGCTGCCCTGTTGTCCTCATACCAGGGAATGAGGAGGTTCTGAGTACACACAGCTTCTGAAGATTTCATCGCCCAGCAGAGCTCCAAAATCATTCTGCTAAAGGGCATGTGAACCTGCAAAGTGCACAAGGGGCCAGAACACGGGCCCACCTTGGGAGAGAAGTGCAGTCCAAACCCACACAGTGTAACTTAGTCTGCAGAAGATCATAGAATCACATAACGGTTTGGGTTGGAAAGGACCTTAAAGCCCATCCAGTTCCAACCCCCCTGCCAGCAGCAGGGACACCTTCCACTAGACCACGTTGCTCAAAGCCTCATCCAACCTGGCCTTCAACACTTCCAGGGAGGAGCAGCCACAGCTTCTCTGGCCAACCTGGGACACTGTCTCACCACCCTCACACCAAACAATTTCTTCCTCACATCTCAGCTCCATCTCCCCTCTGCCACTTTCAAGCCATCACCCCTTGTTCTCTCACTCCCTGCCCTTGGCCAAAGTCCCTCCCCACCCTTCCTGGAGCCCCTTCAGGTACTGGGAGGCCACTAGAAGGTCTCCCCGGAGCCTTCTCTTCTCCAGGCTGAACAGCCCCAACTCTCTCAGCCTGTCCTCATAAGAAAATAGATAAGAAAAAGGTAAGAAAAGATGGACAGTTTGTATGTTTAAGCAAGGTATTAAAAGTTCAAGACTTTAGATTCTAGTTCTCTGCTCTGCAAGTAACAGTTAAATCTACAAACTGCAGTATCTCCACCAGACTGAAAAGGCTGCTCTTGTCTCCTGTTAGTGAGAACAGGCAGTAGATTCTCAGCAAAGACAAAGATACGAGTAATCCATGAAGGTGGCCAAAGGTGAGAGAACTGGTCTCAATACCAGAATAACAAAAACTGTTTCACAGGTGCACTGGCAAATTGATATATTGCTCCCTGAAGATTTCAGGTCTTTAACACTTCCCTCCTCTCACAGACATGATCCAGGATATTTTTATTACAGTGTATTGTGAGTAAAGGACACACTTCCCATTCTAACCTCTATGCCAAGTCTCAGCAGAATGTAAAGTGGCCTATTCAAACCCCAAAGATTAGATTTGTCTGACTGCCTTTTCATTCATTTCCCTTCTGAAAGTTCATAGGACACTACTGTTTATTTACTGTAACGAGTTTATCGAGTAAAACATCGTTAGTGATGTAAGCACCTGACAAAGAAAAAGAAAGGAGGGCAGCAAGAGGCCAAATAAATAGAGTGTGATCAGAAACAGAACTAGTTAATTGAAATCAGGAAGGCAATTCAGTAAAAGCAAAGAGCTTCTTGCCTCCCGTGGAGAAGAGACAGGCAATGCCCGTCTAGATACCAGGGAAAGCTTCGTTGACTGCTGTGCTTGTTGCAGTCGTTTTGCATTTAGAGATGTTACAAACCCTTCCAATTGACACGGGATTAAAATATCCAGTGTCTGCACTTTCAGTACACAGAGGTAGGAAAGCTGCAAATCAGGATGAAAGGAAACATTGAAGAGGTTTTGCCAGCAGCCTGATTCACAGTAGGTAGTGCCCTACACCATAAATTAGTGCTAAGGAAATGAATGGGGCTGTTTGTGAAACAGAAGAGCTTTGGATCTTGCTCCTTTGCAAGTGATGTAAGACATTAAGAAACAGTCCTTTGCTAGCCAGGAGATTTACTGACTGCTCCTAGTCCAGAGTCAAGCTGGAAAACTCCGGTGGAAACTGGCTTGATAGTTATTTAATCACAGAACACCTCACAGAGCTCTTCCTGTATGAGTGAAAATGATCACCACGGCCTTTATTTTATAGAAACATGGTTTTGGAGCAGCCTTCCCTCAGCAAAGATACATAAGATAGCTCAGAAAGAATCACAGACTGGTCTGGGTTGGAAGGGACCTTAAAGATCATCCAGTTCCAACCCCCCTGCCATCAGCAGGGACATCTTCCACTAGACCAGGTTGCTCAAAGCCTCATCCAACCTGGCCACGAACACTTCCAGGGAGGAGCAGCCACAGCTTTTCTGGGCCAGTGTTCCTGATCCACCTACCCATCCTGAAAGGAGCCCAAGAATTTACGTTCATAACAACATCACACCTCAAATAACCTTTTACACACGTTCAATGACTGAAAAATCCCATTTCCAAGCTCAAATGAACCTCATAACACTATAAAGCCTTACCAGCAGAAGAAAGCAAACCCAACCCATTGCTCCCAAAAACTCTGTTCTTACCAAGTTTCACACTTTGCACGCGGCCTCCGATTCGGTCGGTGGCTTCAAGGACAGTTACATCCGTGAATCCGCTTTCCAAGAGCGCTTTAGCTGCTGACAGGCCGGCAAGCCCAGCACCGATAACCACTATTCGAGGCTGTCGTCTTCTCCGTAGGCCACTACTAAGAGGATCATCCGTGCTGTCTGCAGATATTTCACAACTTTGCATGCCGTCCAAGCTCTCTTTCTAAGGAACCTATGGAAAAAAAAAAAAGCAAACAAGCGTGTTGAGGGATCTCAGCTCCAAGTTATCCTCTGCAGATAAAAAATCCTAAGGAAGGCTACAAAAATTTTTTACAAGTTGAGCAGAAAAGAAAGAAAACTTGTAAACTACACCCAGCCTTCAAAATGGGATGCGTAGGAAGGATAACTGAGGTCAAGTTGGGATGCAATAACTTTTTGGCCTGGAGTACTCCAGAAATTTCCACCCTCTTGTACCCTGTAGACTATTTCCAGAGAAGTCAAAGGATTTTCAAACTCTCATCTCTTTATAGATCCTCCAAAAGTGGCAATTTTGTGGTCAAGACTTTAAAAAGAAAAAGAAAACCACAAGTCCAGTGCCGACAAGCTCCACAACACAGCGATGAAGCTTCACTCTGCCTCTGTGGCAACCACAAAACATAAGCTTTAGATCATATCACTACGGGACGAGGTAAAGAGGATTTAGCTTCAAGCGTGGTGATCCAATCTCAAACCCATCATTACAGAAATGGTACAGACAGAAAAATGTTTCAACTGATGAAAGCCAGCAAGGGCCTGTTGAAGAATTCACAGCCACATGATGTAGCCCCTGGAGCCAACACTGTCCTGCCACATCAGGATAAGCTTTAGATCATATCACTACGGGACGAGGTAAAGAGGATTTAGCTTCAAGCGTGGTGATCCAATCTCAAACCCATCATTACAGAAATGGTACAGACAGAAAAATGTTTCAACTGATGAAAGCCAGCAAGGGCCTGTTGAAGAATTCACAGCCACATGATGTAGCCCCTGGAGCCAACACTGTCCTGCCACATCAGGATCAGAGGATCAGCCTCAGCCTTTGATGAAGAGAGGTTCAAACCCACACCAGTCCTGACTGGTCTGTTTCTACCTCTACCTACCCAAGGCATCCAACTGCTCCTCCAAGCAGCATCCTCTTTTTCTTTGCAAACTCCTAGAAGACATCTTTTTAACTGTGTACACCCTTAGGTTCTCAGGTCCCACTACCTTATTTTAGTACACGGCTTGGGTTCATGGTTAAGGTTAAACCTTAATCAGGGATCACCAGTGTAGGATGCCTTTATACACGAATGTCCACCTCTAGTCATCTGGTTCTGGGTAGGTTCACACCTGCCCTCAAGAGCACAAAGGAACAAGGTACAGAGACCCTTAGAGAGATGATGAGGGGCCTGGAGCACCTGCCTGACGAGGAGAGGCTGAGAAAGCTGGGACTGTTCAGCCTGGAGAAAAGCAGCCTGAGAGGGGATCTGATCAATGTCTATAAATATCTGAAGTGTGGGGGCCAAATGGATGGGGCCGGGCTGTTCTCGGTGGTGCCCAGTGACAGGACAAGGGACAATGGGCACAAACTGGAACACCAGAAGTTCCAGACAAACTTAAGGAAAAACTTCTTTCCTGTGAGGGTGTTGGAGCCCTGGGACAGGCTGCCCAGAGAGGGTGTGGAGTCTCCTTCTCTGGAGATGTTAAAACCCACCTGGACACTTTCCTGTGCAGTTTAGGGAACCTGCTTTGGCAGGGGGGTTGGACTGGATGATCTCCTGAGGTCCTTTCCAACCCCACCATTCTGTGATTCTGTGACACCCATACTCCACCAGGCCCAAAAAGACATCAGTCCTGACTTCAGAAGGATAAACACACAGCCCAGGATTCATCAGCCCTTGAACCAGCTGGTGCCCAGTGATTTGGACAAAGCACACACATGGTTCCCTCCCTGCCCAATGCCTACTGAACGCAGCGAAATCCAAGGAGCTAGTAAGCTGCCTCTACCTGTTACCAAGCTGCTGGATACTCCTTCTGAGCTCTTCCCTAATTCTTCCAACACTCAACCAGAGTCTCCAGACTCCAGTTTCTCTCCTGCATCACCAGAAGACTCAAACCTTTACACTTAAGACATGGCTGAACTATTGCAGTACATGATCATGTGCACCAGTAAAGTCCAAAGCAATAGTGGTTTCATTTGGAGAGTCCCTTTTTCTCCAGGATCTTGAAGCATTTATGTACGTTGACCAAGCATCTCCTGCTCTCTGTAACACAGGTGACACCAGATCACAGTCAGCAGTGATTTAAACAGTGGTATAAAAAGTTAAGTGGTTCTACCAGGGCTCTTGACAACTATTTTGAAGTGTTTAGTTTCAACTGGAACAACTTCAGCTCAATCACAGAATCATCATAGAATCATAGAATGGTTTGGGTTGGAAGGGACCTTAAAGATCATCCAGTTCCAACCCCCCTGCCAGCAGCAGGGACACCTTCCACTAGACCAGGTTGCTCAAAGCCTCATCCAACCTGGCCTTGAACACCCTCTCTGGGCTCACCTGCAAGAGCAATTAGCACAGTGTCTCTAAGGAACACTGCTTCTGCCAACACAGCTTGTTCCAACAGTCACCAGACAACGGAACAGATGACACTGAGCCAGCCCTGGCTGCAGCCATGCTAAAAACTTCTACCTGTGATGACATCAATCATCTCACTGTTTTCATATCCTGACCAACAGATCTCAGCTAGCAGATATTTGTCACAGGGAGACAGACACTGGTGTTGGGAGAGTTATTTCCAAGCTGAAGTCAAACATGTCAAGCATCCAATGCTTTCTAGTCCATGGTGAGTCATGCATCATGGTCATTTGACAAGCGGAAAAGCTGTGAGCAGCCAAAACCAGACCCTGGATTTATTTCTGAGCAAGCTGGATTCAAAAACAGTCCAACAGTTTGAAGAAGTAGCAATGAGTGATTTCTTCCCTGTTCCACAAGAAACAGTAAAGATCTGGAACAGGCAGAGGGAAGGAGGATGCAAAGCTTCTTCCCTACAGCAGCTGGTGAGAAGTTTCCCATTGTAGACACCTTAGGACTTTACTTGGCCTTGATGCTGACTTATTCCCTCTTGTGGACTTTCCTCATCTGGGACAGAAGTGTTTTGGGGGTTTTTTTGCTGTTTGGGTTTTTTTTTTTTATCTTAATCCACTCTGGAAGTGGATTTTCAGAATGGGTGAAGATAAGCAGGAACATGGCACTCCAGGTATGGGGGGACTCCCTCAGGCATTAGTTGGGAACTGCTCCATAACAGGTAGGTTAAATCCTCCCCAGTCAGAGGCTGATAGGAAGGATTTAAGACAAGACAAGACCACTCCTCAACAGACGGACCTTAAAGACCACCACAAACAGAGATGAGGGACACCATTCTGGTTTAAAAAAAAACCAAAAACCAAAAAAACAACAACAAAAAAAACCACCCCAAACACTTTTCTCTATTTACCAGTGCAGGACAATGGGAAGGAGCTGGACTTCATAATCATAGAATGGTTTGGGTTGGAAGGGACCTTAAAGACCATCCAGTTCCAACCCCCCAAAGAAATGTTTTCCCACCATCTTCTCTTTGAGGCTGAGTGAGGCCACTGCATTTCTTGGACATTGTCAATCACTGGTCCTTCACTTCCCCTCCCAAACATGCCAATTTATTGACTTTTAATCTAATAGAATAAGAAATTATGTTCCTGCTCTGGCAGGGGGATTGGACTAGATGATCTTTCAGGGTCCCTTCCAATCCCTGACATTCTGTGATTCTGTGTGATTCTGTGAAATGAAATTTCTCCAGGTTCTTTTAGGACCTTTAATATGAGCCCTGAACACTGGGATCTCTGCATTCAGAGCTTCAGAGTAGTCCACCGCTGGGACAGGAAGGGCAAAGCAGTACAGTTATTAAAAGGTACTTTAGAACCACCACAGCAAGTCCTGTTGAAGAGCCTGGGGTTGGTAGGAAGAGGAATGACCCTCTTCTGGGAGTACCCAGCTGCCAGCAGTAAGTTCAATAAGGACACCGTAGGGGAGAGTGAATGTCTGGGCATAACCACCCCAGGGACTTCTCCTTCTTGCATTTATCAACTTCTTTTTGAATCCCCTCTATACTTCTGGCCTTCACAACAATTTTGTGGTGAGGAGCTCCACAGTCTATTAACCTTATACAAATATTAATGCCCTTTTGGTGGTTTCCCTGTTATATTCCCTGGACACATTCTCCTCAGCGCTAAGGACCTTCATATATGATCCCAGTCATCTCTTCTTCAAGAAGAAATAAATCTTAATCTGGCTAGTCCTTCCTCATTTGTGAGCTATTATAAACCCACAGCTGAAATAACTCTTACTAGAAATGCCTTCAGGATTTATTACAACCCATTCTACAACACTCTCCACTTCCCATCCAGTCAATGAGTGTATTTTAATTGCCACAGAAAAGAAATATCTCTTCTGCCATCGACATCCTATAGACACTGAACTGATTCAGTTCAGTTTTGTAAGTACAGCTTTCCTAATCCTGGCTTTGGCAAACTCATGTGAATTCTTCACATGAAAGCTTCAAGACAACATTTTCCCTTCCTGTTTCAGCACTTTAATGTTGGATTAGGTGACCTGTCTAGACAGATGAGAAAATAACAGTGTATTTTGTGCCTACAGAACCCTGATTTAGAAACCACCCTTAATTAGCCAACAACCTTTACTGTATGATTGGCAAGGGAAGGTCATTAAAATTTTGCAAGAGCTTGGGTTTTCCAAGCAGGATACGTGCTCCATCGTGAAACAAACAGACAATATAAATATATGAATCCCCACTACACTTTGTTTCAGTATCAATTATACATCCCTTTAGGCTCCTCAGTAAGACAAGCACATAAAACACAGTTTAGTATGTGTAACACTCGACCTTCAGTACTTGCCAAGCCACCAGTGAATATTACAAGGTTCTCTGACACAAAGATAGTTTGGCTTTGACTTTTTCTTGATTGCCAAAAAGGGTTGTTTCTTTTTTTTCTTTTTTCTTTTCTTTTTTTTCTTTAAATCACAGGGTAAGAAGTGTGTTAGCTGTTGTACTGTGAATATCTCTGAGGCTGTAATTTTACTTTGTGTCCATGTAAGAGCACGGTTACTACTAAATCACAGCTTCACTAAAAGTAAAAGTCCTCCTGCTTTGTCTTTTTGTCTTTCCTGTGAGACAGCGTTAGCTGTTAGGCACTGGCTACCCACAATAACAAAAAAATAAATCCAAATACATGTCTTCCTTCTGTCTTAAAAATACAGCTTTGATCCTTGAGCATTTAAGTGTCTCACTCACGATATTTCAATCACTGCTCCCAGGGAAATGACTCTTATCTGCACAAAGGAGCTTTGTTAGCTTTCAGGAGGACTCCACACCAGAGCTACCCTAGCAACAGCTTAGAAATAATTTTGAACAGATTCTTGTGTTTCATCCTTTTAATAAAGATATATTCTGGATATATTCCCTCTAACCCAGATCACCTTCTACTTATTTAAGTTACAATGGACCCACAGACAATGGCAACCTAGAAATAGCATTAATGCAAGTGTCACGCTTGCCTCCTCTACCTTTCATCCAGCAGCAACAGCAACAAAGTTCAGAGCTATGTCCACTCTAGGATTTTTCTCTCATTTTGTCAGTAAAACCTTGCAGGTCACAAGGAAAAAGCCAGAGAATTAAAGCAGTTCACAAGTGCCCTCCTTATTCCAACAATACTCGTTGATCAGGCTATTCTTCTATAACCTTTAAGAAAAAGGTCACCGAGGCTCTGACAATTTAAAAATACAAAACTAAAATAAACAAAAACATTTCTCAAGGAAATCTGCTATTCTTAGCTCACCCAAATACTCTCATGGTAACACTGTCCTGGCTGTGAGGACACAAAGACTTAGGCAAGGCAACGTGCTGAAAACAAGGCTCGCGTGCGTAAAGCCTGGTCTGGTGCTTGGGTGGGTGTTTTTTTGGTTTGTTTTTTCCACCAGGATTGGTTAGTTTAAAAAAAAAGTGACCTTCTTCTCCCTTCAGACTTCTTACCACACAGCAGGTTCTCTTATACCCACAAGCCATAGCTGTGAGCTCCTGGTATGCTATAGACCACCAGGGAGACCTTCTCGCTCTCTACAACTCCCTGAAAGGAGGGTGTAGGGAGGTGGGGGTTGTAGAATCATAGAATGGTTTGGGTTGGAAGGGACCTTAAAGATCATCCAGTTCCAAGCCCCCTGCCATCAGCAGGGATACCTTCCACTACACCAGGTTGCTCAAAGCCTCATCCAACCTGGCCTTAAACACTTCCAGGGAGGGGGCATCCACAACTTCCTTGGGCAACCTTCCTTGGGTTGGTCTCTTCTCCCAGGTAACCAGCAGTAGGATGAGAGGAAATGGCCTCAAGTTGTGCCAAGGGAAGCTCAGGTTGGATATTAGGAAAAATTTCTTCTCCAAAAGAATGATCAGACATTGGAACAGGCTGCCCAGGGCAGTGGTGGAGTCACCATCCCTGGAGGTGCTGAAGAAACATGTAGATGCAGCACTCAGGGACGCAGTTCAGTGGGCATGGTGGTGATGAGTTGACGGTTGGACTGGATGATCTTAGAGATCTTTTCCAACCTTAATGATTCTGTGATTCCTGGTCTCACCTCATCTCATTACCTGGGTGTCTATCTGCTGTCTGCAGCCTTTCAGGCGATGGAGAGGAGGAGTAACCCATCTTGCTGATCTTTGCCATACCTATCTTAGGATGGACAAGCTGCAAGGAAGCTTACAGACCAGTTTAAAACAATTACCTGACCTTTCTGAGTCCTGTTACATTAGCAGTTTAGCCAGGATCAGGAGTTTGCTTTGTGGTGACCTCAACACTTTCACTTCCCAGGCTTTCACTCGTGCTCTGCAGTGGTATCAAAGCAGCCAAACGATGATACATTCCAGGAGAGCCAAAATGCATCCCAGACACTCGAGGGTATTCACGGGGCCGGAGTACAACAAGTCCAAACTGAAGCCTCCAGGGACACACAGTCACAGACATGAGGAGCAGCTCACCGCTGACTTTCACTCAACATATCACCTCATACTCCCATGACATACTTACGGAGCTAGAAACAGCTAAAATGAGATGGAAAGGAGCTGCACCTCCAGAAGAAGCAGCCACTGGCCACATTTCCACTTGTTATTCTGAAACTCCTGCACGAGCACCCAGTTTTCTTTCCTAACCACACCATTTGTCTGAATATTTTTAGTCCTTCTGTAGAGTGCTGAACTGACAGTTTTCACATTAACAAGTGTAACAGCCAGTCTGGAGGGTGCGAAATGCATCATCAACACAAACAAGCTCCCTGCTGGCCAAGCAGCTCCAGAATAAAACCAACCAAAATTTACCAGAATCACTGTATTCCCTCTAGGTTTTTAATTGGTGGGGAATTAAGCATCATCCTTAATCAGAAACTTAATACTGCACGTGCTTGAAAGGAACTCAGATAAAGAGAAGACTTCATTTCAGTTGAAAGACTAAATGGAAGCACAAGAAATAAACACACTACTATTTTAATATCATTTTAAGCGCAGCTATTTGAGATACTATCAACACATGAAGGGGCACTGCACACACATGTGTTTATAATGCAGGTTTGTCATCACAGTCTCAAAGTGTTTACAAACAGAGAATACTTGACACCAAAGGATTAATTCAATCTAAGCAGAGACAAAGAGAGATTGAGCAACCACGAGCAGAAGCAAGGAAAATTGAGAACAGAAATGCCTATTTTTAACAGCGACGCTAATCAGCTGTTGAAACCCTTTTCACTAAAGACAGAGAGGGTATTGCCTGAAGCTTTTAAACCAAGATCCAATCTCTCACAGACATTTACACTCCAGTTCCACCAGAAGATAGGGTTGTGGTGCTGGGAATGCTCATGTCTATATGATGGAGATGGTCAGGACACATGTTCAAAGCAAAACTTTCTGGTCTTTGCACCTCAGGAATCTACCATGATGCAGAAGTGAGTGTTTGTGAGCACAGAGATTATCAGCACAGCGTTGCAGAGAAGGAGCACACTCGCAGGTGGTTTCCAGTGATGCCTAAGGAATGGAAATCAGTCACATAGACCACGCAGTGCAGGGCATCTCCTGGGACTCAGAAAACAATTAAAAATTATTTAAAAAAAGAACAACAAAAAAAATCAACACAGCAAGCTTTTTGATACAGAGTTTCAAAAGCCTTTTCTCAATCGATGTAATAATCTCTATTATCTCATCAACTGCACACAGAAGAGTGGCAATCTGAAAGCAGTACTGGCAGAGCCCATATGCAAAAGCTCCACAATGGAAACAGAAAGGCAATTTATTTAGCAGATGTAAAGACACTTCAGCATTTAGGCTGTTAACTCATTACACAGTCCAGCACTAATTGTACTGAGCAACTGCACGGCTGTAATGAGTAACCTTTATCTAAATCACTGCAATAACAACAATTTTCAATTATCATCTCTAATGCACCTTTTTTTTCTAAGCTGAGTGAGAAGTGCTGGGAAGGATTATTGTAGTTAGAGCAATTTTATCTCCTTCAACACCTTTCCAGGCTTCAGACTCAGGCTGTCCACTGAGCACAGGTCAGGACACAGCAGATCATATCTCTGAGTAGTAGACACAAAAATGAAGTGGAAGGAGAATTCCGTGCTGGCCCCAGCACTGCCTGTCACCAGGGCTTCCCGTCACTGTTAGCTGTGGTTCTCTCCACGGTTCCTGGCACAAACAACAAGCATTTTGTAACTTCTCCCTCTTTTCCCCTTTCATCAGCCTTCTCAGAAGCAAGCACATTAATTCTTACTGCCTGTTATTTCAAGATGCTCTTTCCAAGCTCTCCAGGCTGTAAACATGTCAAACTGGAAGATATGTCTCTTTTCTCCTTCTCCACATCTCCTCCTCTCCTTTTTAATCCAGCAGGTTACACGCCAAACTCACTCGCAATCCTTTTTGGAATCAATTATTCCAGCAAGGGTTAAGTACAGACACAATTTCAAACAGCAGGCAGGAGCATTATTAATTGAATTTAAGTATTCCACGTCAGTCAGGTGCGTGAGTGAAATGAGCCTGATGTTATAAACTGCCTTTGTACAGCAGTTGTGCAAACACCAACCCGGCCAGGTTGTGTCTGCAGCGCAACGGGAGGTTTATTGCATGGGAAGCAGCCACACCTGCTTTACTCAGCTACCTGGAGAGCTGCAGGAGCAGGGTAATGGGCTGCAGCCATCAGTGTACATACCAGGGCCCTTCCCAAGCTCATAAACCTGTGTCACCAACAGCACACGCCATCAGTGAGATCAAGGTTAACTTCTGTTACTCCTGCACATGCTGGAAAGTCATCTCCAGCTGGGCTGAAACCACCTGGAGAGTGGTGTTTCATCATCATCCTCACACTCAGGCTTTATCCAAGTCCATATTTTAGGTTTGTTGACTGGGTATGGGCAGCTGGAACAAGTCCCTCAGCCCCTGTCTCGTTTGCAGACAGCTACCAGGTGTGGGCAGGCAACAGGTCTTGGCAGAGGAGACTTGTTCTGACAACTCACAGAAACGGGAAGTGTTGGTGGAAGCAGGCCCTGAAAGGCTCTACTCCAACCTCCTGCTCCAAGTAGGTCCATCACCAGCATGGTCTCCTTGAATGCAGTGTTTTCCAGTGCTTGAAACAAGCAAGACAGATCCAAAATCCCCTGTTTTTCCCACCAGTGCAACTTCAGCCCCTTGCTCCTCATCACCTCTTCATGTCTGACTGGAGCCAGGAGCCTTGCAGATGCTGCATGGGGATGTGTGAGCCTGAGTGAACAACCCTACCTGGACCCAAGCAGGTTTCCAGTGGAGCACCTCTATCAACTCTGCAGGACCCTCTCTGCTGCATCCCACACCATCAATACAACCCATTTATCCTGTGTGCCCACCAGCCCTGGTGATGGAGAGATGCCCACGATCATCCTTCTCACCATGGTGGTACAAGGAAACCAGAAAGCTTTTGACAAACACGAGGTAGAACTCCTGCCACAGAAGAGCAACCCATGCCCTCCCTGCCTTATGTTTCTGTACACAGAGACAGAAACAAAGTGGTTCAATTTCCAGAGAGCTGCTGGAATTTACAAGGGTGGCTATGAGAGAAAAAGAAGTTGGAACTGAAGACAAATGCTACCACCCACTAAAATTTGCCCATGTAAAAGCCCAAGACATCAGATGTGGCTTGAGGCACTGAAAAGGTCACAGTTCAGCAGCGTTGATCTTACAGGAGCATCTACAAGTCCCATCTACAAATTCCTGACCCACCCCAGTGACTGACAGACAGTGACTGCAGAGCTGGATCAGACATCAAGGAAGGAAACACATTAATAAGGCACCACGTGCACTCTCAGACAGCAGCACGAACAAAACGCTTCCTGTTCCACCCACACGCCAAACCTGCAGCCTCGTGCCCAAAATCTCCTCAGTGTCATTTCTTCTTGAAGGCAGTAGAGACCTTCAGGCTGACTCTGCACTCTTCTTCCTCTGGATGAATCCCAAAAGAGACAGAGGGAAATCACAGCATTAACCTTCTCCTGTCCAAACTCAGGTCTCCTCCAACCTGAGGAGATGACCTTAGCTGAGCTGCCAAGCCTTTATTCTTAAAACATTGCAAGCCTTATCTTCGTTTCTCCCTCACTTCCAGAAATATCACCTCCCCACAGCTCAGGAGAGACAGAAATGGAGCCATATTAAATTGTTTCCTCTTCCCAAGCTGGGAAGAAGCCATACTTCTTTGATACACACACACAACAAACAGACTCTTACTCCCAGAGTGACCATTGATGACTTGTAGGACCTTGGGCAAGCCTTTTTACCCATCTGTGTCTTATGAAGATGACCACCCTAAGCAACCTCTGCAAAACTATTCCACTAGTTCTGAATGAGAAGCAGCCCAAAGCTTCTAGATCTTTAAGCTGAGGCCATCAGACCTTACACAGGATACAGGCTTCAACCACAGCACCGCTCTTGTGGTCCTACACTGCTGGCCTACAAAAAAGGAAGCAGAAATATTTAAGTTCAACAACAACAAAATGTTCTGAGAAAACAGTATTTTTTGTAAGTCTGACCCAAGACAGCTGTTCCCTTTGCCTCTTCCTACAACACCATCACCCAGGAAAAATGCAGGGGAGAGAAAAAATAGACCATTAAATCTGACATTTTATAATTATGGCTGAATCAACCTAGATGGTGCAAAAGGCTCCATGATAAGATTTCCTGCTAGTTCAGAGACACTCAGCACCTCCTCTGCCACCTGATTTTCTGAGCAGTTTATTCAAAGCTGTGTTGCAAGAAAAGACACATCTAACTAGTGTCCAAATCTCTGAGTGATGAGACCAGCAGCCCATGGAGAGTGGGAAATGTGGAAAAAAACAGCATCTGTGATAGTTCAAGAGAAGGAGGGCTGGGAAGCATTGTAATGAGCCACCTCCTCCCAGACCCATCACACGTGGACTCTCTCCTCAATGAGAGATGGTTTGTTGAGCTGGCAGAGGAACAGGACAGGCTGACAACTTCAGACAAGCCAGCAAAGATCACAGAATCCCAGAATGGTGGGGTTGGAAGGGACCTCAGGAGATCACCCAGTCCAACCCACCTGCCAAAGCAGCAGGTGCCCTGCACCAGGTTGCACAGGAAAGTGTCCAGGTGGGTTTGAACATCTCCAGAGATGGAGACTCCACACCCTCTCTGGGCAGCCTGTCCCAGGGCTCCAACACCCTCACAGCAAAGAAGTTTTTCCTTCAGTTTGTCTGGAACTTCTGGTGTTCCAGTTTGTGCCCATTGCCCCTTGTCCTGTCACTGGGCACCACCGAGAACAGCCCGGCCCCATCCATTTGGCCCCCACATTTCAGATCTTTATAGACATTGATCAGATCCCCTCTCAGGCTGCTCTTCTCCAGGCTGAACAGTCCCAGCTCTCTCAGCCTCTCCTCATAAGGCAGATGCTCCAGGCCTCTCATCATCTTTGTGGCCCTGCAATAAAAAGGGGAAGGAAGAGACTTATGCCTCCAAGACTGTCCCAAAAGCTCAGCCTGTCTGACCATAGCTGACCCATCACAGGCTGCCTTTGCTGTGTGTCCGTGAAAAGCCTTTGACTCATTCTCAGCCCGTTTCTCTGGGAATCACTTGGGGTTGGTGACCACCTCCTAGCACTTCCATGGGAGCTTCTGATGGTGGAGGAAATCATCTAGACCTTAATTTTATCCCCATACTGTAAATCATGATGCTGACCTGCTGGTCAAGGTGTATTCTAGCAGGTTGTCCTGGAGGATCTTTGGAGAGAAGTTAGCCTGCTCCTTTCCCAGCATCTCGGAGCTGCCTGAGCCTGCTGGATTCTCACAGTGCTCTTCAGCCAGAGGAACGCGCTCAACAATCAGCCACAGGCCAGCCAATTATTTTGATTTATTTTCTTTTCTTTTCCCTCAGAGGAGAAGGATTTGAAAAAACACATAATGGTGTATTTTATCAGTGAGTTTTAACTGGCATGATTCATCCCCGGTGTTCTTGGCATGATGTTCTTTGGTTTATTTTTTGGATATCCTCACAGTTCTGTTGGTGCCAAGCACTGTATGGAAGTGCCCTGTGGCAGACAACCTGCTCTGCCCATATGTTAGCTTTAAAAAAAACCAAACCCAACAACTCCTAATAGGAAGTCTTTATGCTGCATTGCCAAGATGCTTGGGGCTTGTTAAATATATTCTACTTGTCAACAACTACCCAATTTAAAAAGTAGCCTCGGTGTGAATCAGCTTTGAACAAGTTCATTTGACTCGAGGGATATTTGCAGGCATTAAAACAAGTTGGATCGCAGTGATAAAAATGTGCACTGGCTTCCTGATCAAAAGCACCATCCAGTAACCTGTTATTATTATTATTATTTATTATTATTATTTTAATCTCCTCTAAACATTTAAAAGTACAGAGATTTTCCCAGTTAGCAAATTTTTGGTGAAGAGTGGAGGAGGTTTCTTGAGCCAAGTGTTTCTGGGAGCCACTCTGAGAACAGAAACATCTCTGTAGACGATGCAAACTGAACGTGGGTGTGCAGAGGTGTGGCTGTCACAAGACACAACATCCTGACACTTCTTCTTTGCCTGAAGTCACTATTCCAGGGGGTTCACTGCCTGCAGCAGCAGATTCCTCCTGGTGTATAAACCATGTGTCATGCTTTTGTGCTTCTCAACAGGTTCATTTGTAAGGTCAGAGCTGTGGCACCTGTTTCCAAAGTGAGCTCTGCTCCCTGCCTGCTCCATCTGCCTGACGAGGAGAGGCTGAGAGAGCTGGGACTGTTCAGCCTGGAGAAGAGCAGCCTGAGAGGGGATCTGATCAATGTCTATCAAGATCTGAAATGTGGGGGCCAAATGGATGGGGCCGGGCTCTTCTCGGTGGTGCCCAGTGACAGGACAAGGGGCAATGGGCACAAACTGGAACACCAGGAGTTCCAGACAAACTTCAGGAAGAACTTGTTTCCTGTGAGGGTGTTGGAGCCCTGGGACAGGCTGCCCAGAGAGGGTGTGGAGTCTCCATCTCTGGAGATGTTCCAAACCCACCTGGCTGTGCAACCTGCTCCAGGGGAACCTGCTTTGGCAGGTGGGTTGGACTGGATGATCTCTTGAGGTCCCTTCCAACCCCCACCAGTCATTCTGTGATTCTCTGGTCACACAAAGCTTTTCCGCAGTGGAGACAATGACTTCCCTGTGCCACGCAGTCTGAGCTACTGAGTTTCTCCTGCCCACGCAGCTGGTAAGATCAGGACACTGTAATGCTGTGGTTCATGTGCCGCAGGCTACAGTATTACACGGGGCACAGTTAAAAGGAGTTTCACAGCAGCAACAAAAAGCTTCACAGCTTCAGCATGTTCCTTGCACAACAGAGAAGCAAATCCAGTAAATCCTCTGCTCTACAAATCCCCTGAAGATAGAACAAGTATATGCTGTAGCTGGCACAGCAGCATCCCCTTTATTTTGGAAGGTTGCAGAGATAGGAAAAAAAACCCACCTACCTGAAAAAGGACCCACCCAGGCTGAGAGTTGGGGCTGTTCAGCCTGGAAAAGAGAAGGCTCCAGAGAGACCTTCTAGTGGCCTCCCAGTACCTGAAGGGGCTACAAGAAAGCTGGGGAGGGACTTTTCATAAGGGCAGTTAATGACAGAACAAGGGGAAGTGGCTTTAAACTGAAAGAGGGGAGATTTAGATGAGATATTAGGAAGAAATTATTTACTGTGAGGGTGGTGAGACAGTGTCCCAGGTTGTCCAGAGAAGTTGTGGATGTTCCTCCCTAGAAGTGTTCAAGGCCAGGTTGGATGAGGCTTTGAGCAACCTGGTCTAGTGGAAGGTGTCCCTGCTGCTGGCAGGGGGGTTGGAACTGGGTGATCTTTAAGGTCCCTTCCAGCCCAAACCATTCTATGATTCTATGATTCTACCTAGAAGGCATCCCACAATATCTGTCTACTCCATCACCAGGGACAGCTTACGCTGCCAGAACACTCTTCTACTGCATCAGGAGAAGCTGGAGAGAATAGGGACATCAGAGTGGTATTCAACCTGCTGCAGTGAATGGGATATTCCTATCTTAACCCTGGTGACAGAAATCCTGATCTAGCCAAAAATTCCAACACCTTTCATTTCCACACCCCATTGACCATCAGGGACTTACCACTACTGTCAGCTGGCCAGAACCTAAACCAGTACAGCAAGATGCAGCTTGGCTTTGTCAGCCTCAGACAAGACAGGAGGTTAATAGCTCGGGAACAGAGGTGTTGAGCAAACCAGGACAAGCAACAACCAGACCCAAACTGGCCCGTATTTTACCATGTCTTTACAAACTTGCCAAGCCCCGTTTGACCCCACAGTGGGAATCACAGAATCACAGAATCTGAGGGATTGGAAGGGACCTCGAAAGATCATCCAGTCCAATCCCCCTGCCAGAGCAGGAACCTAAATGAGATCACACAGGAAGGTGTCCAGGCGGGTTTTGAATGTCTCCAGAGAAGGAGACTCCACACCCTCCCTGGGCAGCCTGTTCCAGTGACCCTCTTCCCCTTATTTACAGCTCCTCAATCACATTCAGTATTGGGAGGCATCTGCTAAGCTTCTCGTGAAAGCAAAGCTTGGTGTTTCAGGACTGTAAAAGGAAGCAAAGCCAGACAGTAAACTACAGAGGAAAAAAAAAGAGGTTATAAACTAAAAATCAGTGGCATAATGGATCAGAACAATGCTGCAGACAAGTTTCCTGCAGAACTTGTATTCCGAGCTGTGCTCCATCCCATCTGCATAACCGTGCGATCTTATCTGCACTACCCTGCTTCTCTCTCCAATTGTTTGGGAAACCTAATTGATAAAACCAGCCTTAATTAAATAGGAAACTTGCCCGTGTTTGCACAACTCAGAACACAATGGGGTCTCAGTCAAATAAACACTGGTGTCCACATTACCTTTGGGAATTCTCTGTGGTTTGGGGTTTTAAATTCATTGCAGCAAGTTCTGGGAGCAAAAGTTTCAACAGGAATCTTTTCTTCTCCCATCCTCTGTAAGAGGAGGGTGAGACAGGGAATGAATCCGCCTGCAGAGAGGCTCAGTACTGGTTCCAACTCAATGTGTACATGAGGATCATTTCAGGACACACCATATGAGACACGCTTGCCCAAAAGCAATTATTTTCTCTCACCGCTTCTCAGAACCCAGACGTAACAAACTGCCCTGAAATAGCAGCGCAGCTCTCTAAATAGCAACATTTCTTCTCTATTTGAAAGCAACACCCACACTGAATCTTTGATTTTTTAAGCCATCCCCGAGCAGTTACCACATCTTTACCATGCAAGCCACAGGGAAAATCATTAAATGTAACAGAAACACTAGAGGATGAGATACAGAATTAGAAAAGCCAAACAGCACATGGATTTACTCGCACAGTAACTGGATCTACTTCAGCTGGGAACAGACTAGGTGTGACTCCAGGAAAAGTACATCTTTCCAGGTGGAGCTGTGCTGAGGGGACTTCTCCTGGGCTCCTGCTGTGCTGGAAAGTTAAATGCAAACCACATGCTCCAGCTCTAGGACAGCAGACACACAACCAGGGTTGGCCTCAGCACACTGATACAGAGAGCTTTCTCCATCCTGCTGTCTGCAGAAATATGCTCATGTATCAGCCGAGAGCCCCAAAGCACAGGAACTCGGGTTGGGAGGCATGGCCTTAGATCTCAGTGAGGTCTGGGTCATGGCTGGCAGAGTGGCTTTCTGAGGCTCTTACCCACTAGAAGTTTCCCTTGCAAAAGATGAGAGAGTTGGGACTGTTCAGCCTGGAGAAGAGAAGGCTCCGGGGAGCCCTTCTAGTGGCCTCCCACTACCTGAAGGGGCTCCAGGAAGGCTGGGGAGGGACTTTGGCCAAGGGCAGGGAGTGAGAGAACAAGGGGTGATGGCTTGAAAGTGTCAGAGGGGAGATGGAGCTGAGATGTGAGGAAGAAATTGTTTGGTGTGAGGGTGGTGAGCCAGTGTCCCAGGTTGGCCAGAGAAGCTGTGGCTGCTCCTCCCTGGAAGTGTTCAAGGACAGGTTGGATGAGGCTTTGAGCAACCTGGTCTAGTGGAAGGTGTCCCTGCTGCTGGCAGGGGGGTTGGAACTGGATGAGCTTTAAGATCCCTTCCAACCCAAACCATTCAATGATTCCAAGATTGGTGTTTCCTCATGCTGCTTGAGGTGTGGGGTTTTGCACAGGACAAGAAACGTTTCAGTACAAAAGCACAGATCTAAGTAAACACTGTCTCTGCATTCAGGTCATCTAGAGATATCCAGAAGAAATCAGTGACATCTGATTTCATCTTACACAGGAATGCAACTCTGCTGTAAGGCCACAGAAACAATTCACCCTGCCAATTGATTTCCCTCCTGAGTGCATGGCACTCCAAAGCAGCATAGAGAGCAGAAACAGCTCCTGAAAAACAAGGAAGAGAAGAGTGGGAGAGGAAAGCGATGAAAACACAACAGTGACACCTTCGGCTTTGTTTCCACCTTGTTGCAAGTTTCAAAACAAAACCCAAGGATGACATTTTGTCTGAAGACTCCAACAAAAAAACTCTCCCAGTCGACTTTGTGTGCTTTGAGGTTATCATGTGGCCTGTCAGCAAGTGCAGCCTGGAGTGCCCTGGGATGCACACTAACGATGGATTATCACTTCTCCAAGGCGCCTTTCATTCCTCCTGACACACCTGAACCCAAAAACATTTATTCTCTGCGACAATCAAGACCTTCAAGCATTGGAACAGGCTGCTCAGGGAAGTGGTGGAGTCCCCATCCCTGGAGATATCTAAAAAGACATGTAGATATGGTGCTTAGGGACATGGTTTAGTGGTGGACTTGGAAGTGTGAGGTTTAGGGTTGGACTTGATCTTAAGGGTCTTTTCCAACCAAAGCAGTCCGATGATTTTACTGAAACAAAGGCCAAGTTTATTTTGCATCGCTCCTCTTCAGGAACTGTGTCTCAAACAGCTTCACAGAATTAAGATAAAATATTGCTCAGAAAGATAAAAATTAAATAGCACAAGTTGAGGAAAAAAAAGAGAGAGATTTTAGATCTAAGAGATTTTTCACAGAGCAGGAAGACTTGTCATGTGGTAAACAGCAGAAACCAGGAACTGGGACACTTGTGATTTATCTGTTCTTCCACAGCCTTCCCATGTGACTGGTGGTAGAAGACTGACAATCCTATCCATAAGTTGCTAAAAATATAGCACAATTTCACTGTGTTTAGATGGGAACTGGCTTTATTCAGCACGTCAGGCTTTATCCTTTCAGTACTTCAGCTTCAGCACGTGTCAGACAGCGTTAGCACCTCGCTGTGCCAAAATAAAACAAACCCATTTTGATTAATGCCCTCAGATGAAAAGGAATCTGTGAAAGTACCAGGTACCCACCAGGACTGAGCTACGTGGAAGTCAGAAGAGATAACAAGCCAGTAAATTTCAAATCACTGCTTGCATCCATCTCATAACTACATGCTGAAATCCACACAGCCTACAGAGAGGCTGGCACGTTGGCAAGAAAAAATTGTCATTTCTAAATTTAGCAGACACTTTAATTATTGTGTGATGCTTCAAAAGCAAGAGAGACATAAAGTGGAGTTTGTAGGATGATCATTTAAACTCAAATGAGAGCTCTGCTCACTAAGTAAAGTCTTTTCTTAATTCCTTTCCTGTTTGGACAATTTGATCCACTTCTTTTTTTGTTTTTTGGTTTTTTTTTCCACCACAAGGGTCTGTCCTGCAGTGAATGGATGGGCTTTTTTTCTGGGATAACTTCCAGGTTAAAGAGAAAGGATTTACACTTGAATGAAACATAGGCTCTGTATTTGGAAAATTTGTTTTGAAAACTTGGGAAGGAAGCAAAGCCTCCTTCATTTAAAAAGAGACTCAATTAACATTCTCCAACAAATCTTCCTATCCAAAGGACAGTACTTGCTGGGGGACATGTGATTTGAAACTTGTTCTCCTCGCTCACAATGTTCCTTTCTGAAACACAGGCCCCTGTTTTTTGAGAGACACGAGGATCTTTGCACAGCTTTCCAAAGAACTGCCTGTCACAGTCAAGGCCTTGAATCCGGATATAAGATGTTCTATGACTTAGGTTCAGGAAACTTAAAATAGTGTCTAAAGACCCTAATGAAGACCCAGAGTGACACTTCACTCTGCGAGCACTGTGGATCCTTCTACAAGGACAGTTCATCCGTGCTCGGCCACAACCACAAGATGAATCCTCCTCAAGAACGACGAAGTATCACAAATCTCACTGCCTTGTCTTCTTGAAAACATACAGCATTGCATGGCTGGATTGATGATCCGAGGGCTGGAGCAGCTCTCCTATGAGGACAGGCTGAAAGAGTTGGGGCTGTTCAGCCTGGAGAAGAGAAGGCTCCAGGGAGATCTTATAGCGGCCTCCCAGTACCTGAAGGGGCTACAAGAAAGCTGGGGAAGGACTTTTCATAAGGGCAGTTAATGACAAAACAAGGGGAAATGGGTTTAAGCTGAAAGAGGGGAGGTTTAGATTAGATATTAGGAAGAAGTTCTTCACTGTGAGGGTGGTGAGACAGTGTCCCAGGTTGGCCAGAGAAGCTGTGGCTGCTCCTCCCTGGAAGTGTTGGTGGCCAGGTTGGATGAGGCTTTGAGCAACCTGGTCTAGTGGAAGGTGTCCCTGCTGCTGGCAGGGGGGTTGGAACTGGGTGATCTTTAAGGTCCCTCCCAATCCAAACCATTCTATGATTCTATGATTGGGTTTGCAGATGTTTGGTAAAGAAGACACTAATGACCAACCAAGCAGGTGTTCTGCTTTTGATTCACAAGTTACTGGGTATGGGTTTGATTTGTACCAGGCAGCAGCCAGACCAGGACCACCACAACAGTCATCTTGGTTTAGAAAAACCATCCTGAAAGTGCTGGGCATGTCTAGATTAATGTCCATGCAGGAGGAGGAAAACAACCTATGCCATTATTTTTTTCCAGCTAAAGGGGAAAAAAAAAAAAAAAAAAGGTCATTGACAATTTAATATCCACTTTTATTTCTGGATTCCCTCCTCAACTGCATATGACAGAGCATTCTTCACCCTTTAACAAGTAGAGGTCAAAGTCTAACCCAACTTAAAGTTGATGATGGATTGAGTATGGGAGCTTACTTCCATACACAGCAGACTGGAATGGGAGATACAGGTATGATTAGTGTATATTGTTACAGAAAGCATGCACCCTTCATCTCATTTCACACTTTGAGGAGACCATCTCTAACACACCACTCTCATTCATTTCTTCTGGATGCCTCAAATTGAAACCTGACCCAAGCATGCAGCAATAGAAGGGAACAGTTCCCTGTAGCTACCCACCATCAGTGCCTCAGCTGGGAGGGCAGGCTGTCTGTGGAGTAAAAACAAGGACACAGACTCTCTCCAGAGCCTGTCTCAGTAATTTAGATGCTGAGATGTGAACTACCCTTTGGAAAACACACCATTTTCCCTGCTGACCACACTTTTAGTCCAAGCAGTAAATCAGGTGTGGATAACTATAAAAAACCCCCCTCTTCTGCATTCAACAGCTATTCTCTAGTTCATCCAAAATAAATTGGTGATTTGGGAGTTTGTCTACACTGAAATGGACCAAAACAGTAACCATGCAATCTTCTCCCTTCATCCAAAATAAAAGTGATTTAGGGGTTTTGTTGTTTAACAAGATTTTCCACGGGAAAGTTGGCGTGCTTTAAATTCACACCCTACTTTACAGTAGAATAGTTTCCTCCCATGGACAAGTGCCAAATTCTTAACCCTTGCCTGGCCACAAGAACACAGATGTCAAGACAGAAAGCATCAGACAATCCAGCAAGCTTCCCATATAAATGAACTACAAGGTACCTTGCTCAGCTGGTAAATGAGCTGCTCAGTCATAAACACACTTCACAGAGTTTACATTTGCTTAAGACACTTAAAGATTAAGAGGTCTACTACTGTCTTTTCTTCCTGCTACAGACAGATGTTGGACAGCAGGACAAGCTGAAGATAGTTTTTAGATGAGGTAAGCAGGCTATAAATGAAGAGTCCTAAGCACCTCACCCAAGATACAGGGCCAAAAGTCGGGCTTAACTTGAGCCTTGTGTCAAAACCCTCCATCGATCCCAAAGGAATCCACAAAACATCTGCACAGGGTCTGTTTCAAATAGTCCCTTTCCCATTACCTTGAGCTAAAGATCCCTGTGGCAGATGCATCTTTTGTACCCAGAAACATCCCTGGCAGATGCCTTCTCCTGAGAATATACTAGGTGGTGACAACTAGTGAAATGTGCTCATAGCCACAAGTCTTTCAGTAAATAAGCTAGCTGCTGGGAAAATATAAACACACTTCTGCAAGAGTCTGACTTTGCTTTTGTTACACCTTTGAAAAGAGTCAAGCCACTCCAAAAGCTTTAAAATGGGTAAATGAAGTAACTGCATCTTCTCAGGGGGAAAAAAAAAAAGATTAAAAAAAATATTTTCATTATCAAATAGATTCTTTCTTCCATGTATGGAACTGGTTCTGTAAACCCCTGTGCAAGCTTTCTAATCCAGTCCATTCTACATCTTCTTCACATGCTGGAAACAAGATTTAGGACCAGGAACCTGCTACAAAATCCAGGTGTCCCATACACACCTAGGATGCATCTCTCCGTTATATCACATCGGATTTAAACCCAGGGATGAAGTTATCCTGTGTGCTTTATTCAAAGACACATCTGAAAGGCATTTAACTGCTAGAACTGTGCTTTTAGAAGTTAAATTGCCTGGTTAACACGGGCAAAGTCTGAAAGTGGTGCAACTCTTTGCTCTGGGACTCAAATATTAATGAAAATGGTACAGACATACGGAGCCTCTGCCACAGAAAGTTCCTGGAAACGAAACAACGGGGACCCAGGACCATATTTCCACCGCTGCTCCACCGTGCAGCTTCTTGTGTTCATTTGTCACCAAGCACATCTTCCCCTCCC
Organism: Antrostomus carolinensis; assembly: GCF_000700745.2. Lineage (NCBI taxonomy): Eukaryota > Metazoa > Chordata > Aves > Caprimulgiformes > Caprimulgidae > Antrostomus > Antrostomus carolinensis. The sequence goes on from NW_010329882.1 coordinate 28,157, forward strand.
TGCTCCAAAGCAGATTAAGCTTAATATACTTATATAGTTGTGAAGTGTACTGCCTATTATCCAATTAGGCAGCTAACGAGATCTGAGTAACAGCACGTAGGCACAGATAACTGTTGGCTGATATCTGGTCCAGATTAGACACGTTTGTTAATTTTCCAGCCCTTGCAGAAAAAGGTTTAGGGGTTCCTTCAAAGGCTGCTCTGAAGACTGGATTCAGGTAATTGTTTAATTGTGTTTGGGACCCATAAATACATCGTGTTTGCTTCCTCTTGATCTCCTGGCGCTGTCATACAGCAACTGTCCCATTAACAAAAGTCCTGACAAATGTAGCGTGGCTTGCACACTTCAACTTTCAGTGTGGTCAAAGGTAGATCTCATCACCTTTAAGGTCCCTCCTAGCTTCAAAAAATCTATGGAACAATAAAGGATCTACGTATCAGCAGGGAAAAAAAAAAGTCTGGCTGTGCAGAAGTGTAAGAAGTGTAAGGATACTCAGAAATGCAATCTTGATGAGCTCTGACACTGTTTTACATGACATTCCCGTAAGATCCAGCTAAGAAAACATGAACTAGATGTAATCACCACAAAATGGCTGCTTGACAACATAGTTCTCAGAGCATAATTATCAAGGGTTTGCTATCTAATTGGGAGGGCACTGGAAAGCGGGTCCAGCCAGCTGTGCAATATTTTCATTACCAGTTGGGATGACAGACTGGAACGTATGGCCCAACGGATGATTCAGCTGGGAGGATTTGCAGGCACTAGGGTGGACAGGTTTAGGTTTCCAGATGATCTTGACACACTGGTCCAACACCAACAAGAGGAAATACTTAAGAAAGAGAAGCCACAGGTACAACTGCAAAAATGGGGAGTAACTTCCTTTACAGCCAGACTCCAGAATAGGCCTTGACATTTTAGAGGGTCAGGGTACACTTGTGAGGTTCAACAGCATCCCTCAGCTGCTGGAGAGGTTTCTTGTGAGGTTCAACAGCAAACCTCAGCCTGCAGTGAGCATCCATGGCAAGTACTTCACTCTACCTTGAAAAGTTTTGCCCTTTGCTCACTGCTGTGCAGCTAATATGCTTTTTATAAAAGCAGACTGGAGAGAATCTTGTGGAGAACAACAAACATTAAATAAAAAAAACAAACAGGTATGAGATTAAGTGGGATCCATTTAAACCAGACACGCTCCTGAGAACAGACTAGCCCAGGCAAGCAGGCAGGCCATGGCCTGAAGGAAGCCTCCTTCTTCCTACATCCAGCAGGCAAAAAATCAGAGCTCAGCTCTTCTGAGTTTCACACTCTGGCTTTAATCTCTGTTTAAAAACAAACTAATGGTTATCAATGTGGATAGAAAGAACAAAAGTCCAGGGGTTTATCAACATAGAAAAAGAGACTAGAAGACACTTTTTACATTCCCATCTGCTTTCACTTCACACCCTCTTCTTCCAGCACACTTGCCCCATAGAAAAGCCCCAGGTTGGTCAGTCTGAACACAACATTTTCACTGTTTTGAAGCAACTCTTTCATTCACAGGTTTTGAAAAGAGTGAGCATCCTACAGACACTTAACCTGGTGCTACAAACAGGGAGATACAGATCGGATGGGTGGAACACAAGGTGGTTAAAATTTGGCTGGATCATTGAGCTCAGAGAGTAGCAGTCAACAGGCTGTAGACTTACCTGGCAGCCCGATAGGAATGGTGTTCCTCAGTGAACACCCAGCACTGACATTGTTCAACATCTTATTTAATGCCCTAGATGATGGGATGGAGATATCCCTCAGCAAGTTCAGAGACAACACCACGCTGAGGTGAGTGGTTGATATACTGGAGGGCAGGACTGCCCAGCAAGTTGGAAGAATGGGCTGAAGGAAACCTCATGAAGTTGAGAAATATGAATAAGAGTCCTGCACCCGAGACAAAAAATACCCACTGTCAGCACAAACTGAGGACTGACTGGCTAGAAGGAAGCTCTTCAGAAAAGCACCTGGGGGTGCTGGTGGGCAATAAGGTAAACAGGGATCAGCAGTGTGACCCTGCAGCAACAAAACCAGCCACATACTGGGCTGTACTGGGAAGGACAATAGCCAAGAGCTTAGAGAAATGTCTTTCTTTCTGTTCTTGACACCAAGGAGGCTCTAAATTAGAGCACTGTCTAATTTAGCTGCACTGCCCAGAGAAGACATTGACAAACTCTACAGCGTTCAGTGGAGCACCAGTAAGGTGTTCTGGTTGCTGGAATACACAAGATAAGAGAATGGAGAAGAACTTGGAGAAGAAATGGTGGTTAGTAGGGATCCAATTTCTATCTCCTACCACCTAACTAGGAGGTTACAGAGAACATGGAGCCAGACTCTTCTCAATGAGCATGAACAGGACAAGAAACAACAGACATAACTTGCAGCAAGAGAAATTCTGATCAGACAAGAAGAAAATGTCCCTCACCATGAGAGCACTAAGCACAGCATCAGTCTGAAAAAAATCACCTTCTCCGGAGGTATTTAAAAGACAGGCAGACAAGGTGCTCAGAGACGTGGTTTAGAGGTGGAATTGGCAGTGCTGGGTTTACAGCTGGACTCAATGATCTTAAGGGTCTTTTCCAACCACTATGATTCTATAAAAGGTCTGAAACCTGATCAGAAAAGTTCACAAGAAACCTACCTTTGATTCTGGCCCTGCCTGGAGCAAGAGGTCGCAGGAGAGAGCTTCAGATGTCCTAGGCAACCTAAATTACTCTTCAGTTCTAAGAAATCATTATGAAGAAACACTGAACAAGGGATTTTGCCCCGTAGCCTACAGCACTCTACACCTGTTCAGTGATAACAGGTACTTTAGATTCAAAAGCTGTCAATAAAATACCTTCCACATGACTGAAGATCACTGAATCTGTAATTAAGAGAGAAAACCAGTAAGAAAGAAAAAACTAGAGCTTTGCTGTTTGAAACAGAGCAAGAGAAACTAGAGACTCCCATTATACAAGTTATCAAACAAAAGCTCTGCAAGAAAACTGTGAGGAATTAAAAGAAGATGTTCAAACAAACAAAAATCAAGACTGCTCCTCCCTACCTGCTCTTCCCACTGCAATAAACACAAGTTGATGCCAAGAGGTGTTTCAAACCTGTCCAGACCAGCCTTCATTTTGGTGTTAGCTTCTTCAGTTGTCTCAGGACAAAGGCTTTCTGTGTGTAGACAACTTTTCATACATCCTTCCTACTCTCTCCCACTGGAAGGTATAAGAGGTGTCCATAAATCTAGAGAAAATGCCCGCAACAATACATACAGACAAGCTTTTTTTCTCCCCCCACCTCCCCCCCAAAAAAAAGAAGTTAAGCAATTCACAAAGTGAAGCACTTTAATATGGTTAAAATGGAACTGCCACCTTCCTCTGAGAATCCTGTAAAATGAATCCCCTGAAAGCTGACAGAAGAGATACAACTGTGGTGTACAAGAAGGTCAATGAATGCAAACGACAGTGTTGCTTGTAATGTGGACATCTGTCCATCTGGAAGCAGCAAGACCCAAATTCACTTCACCCAGAGGGACAAGCAGCTCTCGGATATCTGTCTCAGTCACACAACAGCCATATAGAATAATTTTCCTAAAATTACAACAATCACCTTGAAGCAAGTGGCTAATTGTTCCTTTAATGCTGGCTGGCACCTTCCCCAACGTACCTCAGTCAGTAAAGCTGCTCCTAGCGCTTGTCTGCTGCATTTTCTGTCATGTTTTATGTTTGAGTGCTACCTCTCCTCTCAGAATAACCTTCACAGCCTCACTTTATCAGATCTGGAAACGCCTGAATAACTGTATCCTTCACAGAAAGGAACAGACAGTACCTATAAAACCAGGGGCACAGATGTGCAACTACCACAACAGAGAGGAACCACTGCAGGGAGGGAGAATAGAAGGTCAGTCAAGTGAGCTACAAGCTAGGAGGTCAGATCAGGAGAGCACAATTGTCCAGGTTGCAACCCAGCTAGTCATGAGGAAAGCCTTGGTGAGAGCCTCTGGCAAGGACCTTCACCTTAAAACAGAGAGGGACTATTCTGGAACCACTGGTGAAGATCAATAGTACATTCCTGTGGAAAAGATGACACTTGAGATAGAAAAACATGTGCCCTGTTTTTATAGTGGGTAGAGAGACATAAAGCTGTAATCATAGAATCATAGAACCCCAGACTGGTTTGGGTTGGAAGGGACCTTAAAGCTCATCCAGTTCCAACCCCCCTGCCAGCAGCAGGGACACCTTCCACTAGACCAGGTTGCTCAAAGCCTCATCCAGCCTGGCCTGAAACACTTCCAGGGAGGAGCAGCCACAGCTTCTCTGGGCAACCTATTCCAGTGTCTGACCAACCTCATAGTGAAGAACTTCTCCTAATATCTAATCTAAACCTCCTCTCTATCAGTTTAAACCCATTTCCCCTTGTTTTGTCATTAACTGCCCTTATGAAAAGTCCCTCCCCACCCTTTCTGGAGCCCCTTCAGGTACTGGGAGGCCGCTATAAGATCTCCCCAGAGCCTTCTCTTCTCCAGGCTGAACAGCCCCAACTCTCTCCACAACAAAACACTTGATCTGTACTGCTGCCAGAAAGAAAAAGAAATGAATCCACCATCATACCCCAAAGTCCACTTGTGAGAGGGATAAAACTGTGTCTGTTGGCTCAGTCCAGGTAGGTGCCAGGTAGAACACTGCAGGCAAGTTTTGGGCCCTGCAGCTCAAGAGAAACACGGCCCAGATATTCCCAAAGTCTGTCGCAAAGAGAGGACTGAACAACTCTGTGTAATAACACCAGGGCAAGAGGTCAGCAATTTTCAACTGCAGCAGAAGAAATCCAAGTCAGAAACTAAGAAAATCTTGGTAATGGTATGAACAATGTATGAAACAACTTTAAAGGATCACCCAGAGAGGATGGGGAAAGTCCAACACTGGAGGTTTTTAACAACTGTGTTGGACAAACATCTGCTGGGAAAGTTTAGATAGATCTGACCCAGTCTTGGGGCAGGAGGTCAGATTAGACAACTTAAGATCTCTTCCAGCACTGCTGTTCTTTGCTTATAACAGGAATATGATAAAAGAACCCAGCAGCAGCAGCCCCAGAGCACACCAGCTTCCCTAATATTTCCATAATAAGTCGGAGAAACACTGCGAGATCCTGTGTGCAGCAGCTGCTCATTCCCACACGGTAACTTCTCCCTCCATTTCTGGAGGAACAACACAGAGATAACACAAACAACAGGTCTCACAGAACAGGCAGGTGAACAGGAGCTTCCCAGCACAGCCTTCCTGATGAGACAGTCCCTCACACCCCACAGCACGGGGATGGTTGTTACCAGGAGCCCATCTGCACTTTTTCCTCCTATTTTACCACCCTGCAGTCAGAGGAGCTCATTTTTTTTTCCCCTTAGGCCATTCTTCTGTTCCTCCCTAGAATATTTTCATCTGTAAGATCTTCAAGACTGGTTCCCTTTCATGTTTTGAGGAAGCCCTGAGCAAAATGTCTGTACTTCTAACCACAAAAAAAAAAAGTTATCTGCTTAGTATTGCAGACTCACATCTCCCCTCCAGCACTGCCTGTCCCTCTGCTTGCCTGGAAGCCTGGCATGAAAAATCCCACCTGCATCAACTCTTCATGCAGAAACGCCTGGTTAGTACTGACCTTTCGGTCCTCCCCAAGATCTACAACCTTCAGTGCTTCCCACCACTTTGCCCAGGGCAGGCAGCTATTGAGAGTGAAGCCGAATTTACTTAGAGCTCTCATCAAAACTTTGGATCCCCTCCTAACCACACAGGGAACCCACCACGAAGTCCTGGATCCAAGGGAATGGGGGAAACAAAAAGGGTAATGACCCAGTGCTTAACTCTAAAGCCCGTGGTCACATTCAGCCCTTTGTCAAGTTGTCTTCAAAGTCCAAATAGAGGCACCAGATGCTTATTGTATACGTGGAGCAATGGTGTGAGCTCCCATTGCTATAAAAGAGACGTTTAATTTAGTCTACTACATTACTGGAAGCACCGTGTTTCTGCAAGCATTAATTAACAGCACATAATGTTCTGGGAGATCAGACCACTCAAGCAGCAGAGTGTAAACTGCAAGCCCCAAAGTACTAACCTTTATCTCAGGGTTCCAGCTTGAGCTATCAACTTCAAAGGGGGTTTTAGGAGTTTTTCCTTCCTTGCTTGCCCTCCACAACTCCTCCCAGCTCATTCTCCAAGCTCTCAGTCGTGTCTGTCCCTGGAATCACGCCGTGAGCAAGATGACAGAAGTGTTCTGAGGCAGAAATACCCACTCGTGTGTGTGTGTGTGTGTGTGTGTGTGTGTGTGTGTGTGTTTGTGAGGACAGCCCAGCACATCCGAGGACACCATTTTGCAATCCTAGGAAACTCAGATCTAAGTTTGCACCGTCCTTAAGAAGGACAGTCCTGACTGTTGACAGAGCAGCAGCCATGGGACAAGCCAGGGATTGGATCCAACTGAAAAATAACCCCAGAAAAAATAAGTACTAATCAGCTGCCAGGTGTGTGGGCTCCCTGATGAAGATCTCTCGCCCACAGTGACACTAGAACATACACAAGAAGGGGACCAACCCTTTCACTAGAAGTAGCACCTTAAATTTGTGTAAGTCACCTGTAAAACTGTGCCCTGCTGAGGGTGGGGAACAATAATACAAGAGAGGAAACGAGCAGTGGGAGAGAGGACAGCGCAGTGAAAGGATCTTAAAGCAGTTTCACGCTCCTTCCAACAACCCAGACTTTCCAAAAGGGTCTATGATTTTTAGGAGGTTCAACCCAAGGATTATCAGACGCGCTAATGATGCACGTCCTCCTGGCAGAGTCCTCTGGGATCACAACTCTGAATGGTTCCAAAAAAGAAAATCCTGTTAAAAAAAAAAAAAAAAGGAAAAAAAAATATAGGAGATCAAAGCAGGAGGTTACACCTCCATCCTGGAACACGTGTGCCCCACGGGACAGAAGAATTTTAAATTCAGTTTCAGACTAAATGTCTGAATCAGAATCATTAGGTTAGCATATAATACCTAATGGGTAGTTAAGGGCAGTTAATGACAAAACAAGGGGAAATGGGTTTAAACTGAAAGAGGGGAGGTTTAGATGAGATATTAGGAAGAAGTTCTTCACTGTGAGGGTGGTCAGACACTGGAACAGGTTGCCCAAGGAAGTTGTGGATGCTCCTCCCTGGAAGTGTTGAAGGCCAGGCTGGATGAAGCTTTGAGCAACCTGGTCTAGTGGAAGGTGTCCCTGCTGATGGCAGGGGGGTTGGAACTGGATGAGCTTTAAGGTCCCTTCCAACCCAAACCAGTCTGTGATTCTATACTGGAATGCTACACCCGGACAATCATTTCAGGAGAAGAACCATTCCCCACCTGCCCTGCAAAAGGAATTAAACTGAACAGAGCTCTTAGAAAAGAAAACCAACTGCTCCTTTCCTATGTAATTCCCAGCTTAGGCATAAACCAGGACTACCTGCTTAGCTTAGCACAAGGTATCTTCTGGATACAACAGCTACGAGGTGCCTTGGGTTGGTGCTTCACAAGAGAAAAGATCCCAATCAAAGTACCTTTTTTTTTTCCTTCCCCCCCTCAAAGAAAAGTGCAAGCATCATCATATCCTGTCCAATATTTCAGTCATTCCAAGCATGCCAGCAGCCTACGCTGTTAAATGCCACTCAGCGAAATCTAGAGGACACACTTAAGATAAACAAAAAATTTAAAAATCATGTATTATGCAGAATAATGAATAATGAAGAAATTAATACATAACAATCCATCCTTCAGACGTTAGTTCCTCCTCCTTCATTTAGTTCGCTACTTTGTCAGTCAGGAAAACAAATATTTGCTTATTTCTTAAAAGGTAGTTCCTGCCTTTGAACTCAGTAGGTACAAAAGAAAAAAAATTAAAATAAAAACTAAAATTAAAAAATTAAAAAATAAAAATAAAATAAAAATAAAATAA